>NW_019524854.1:135589-272224 GCF_002814215.2 Seriola lalandi dorsalis | reverse complement strand
CCCCATTCCCCCTTTACACAACAATAAAATTACATTTGCATTAGCTGTGAGAGAATTTGGTTGGATGATTTATTGAAGCAATCAACACTACACTGGCCAATCCCCGGTCCTCTCACAGAGAGAGAGAGAGAGAGAGAGAGAGACAGACAGTGTGTGTGTGTGTGTGTGTGTGTGTGTGTGTGTGTGTGTGTGTGTGTGTGTGTGTGTGTGTGTGTGTGTGCTGTAGTGATTGGGTGGGGTAGCTTGGAGCTTAGAGAAAGGAAGAAATAGCTTGGGCTGGGGACCAAAGGGGGAAGCGAGGCATGAGCTGTGCAGCGGAGCAATCACCAAGATTCTGCCTTTGATTAGATTAGCATTAAACAACACCCTGACAGATATGACAAATAGGTGCATTAGAGCCTGTCATTCTTCTCTCTTTGGTTTTCTATCTAGCTCTCACTCCTGCTATTCCTTCGTCTCTGGACATTATGGGGCTCACATTCCCTCCGTGTGTCCCACTATCCCAAATCCATGCGCGGCCACTGACAACTGCGCAGATGTGTAATCTGACTGTATTACCTTTTGAGAGAAGATACCAAGTGAATAATGGGAACCAAACAGGGCAAAGGGGTTAAAAGGGGGAGAAGGTGGAGGAAAAAACACCAGATGACAGGCACTATTTCTTTCGAAAACAAAGCTGATAAAAAAGCTGAGCGCAGTGGTGAGAGGTGTGTCATTAATCAGATGTGTTTTTGTTTTATTGGAGATCTTTGATTTTTCATGAGGTGCTTTAAATAGTAAAGACAAAAACAGGCGGGGCCAGAGGGGAGTTATTATCTGTTGTCCTTGTCACTGTGTGTATATGAGGGCAACGGTTTGTGTGTGTTACACTATGAAAATAAGTGCTTCTATACTGAAAAATACATTTTTTGTATGAAGTGCATTTACAAGTAAATATGAAGTACTGTATTTAGGTTCACACGCAGTAACTAAACAGCCATCAGTAGCCTTACGTCTCTTAATGCTAAACAGCCATCCTGGAGTGATGTATCGACATCTCTGATCATTGATCTGCCCACGCCTGCCTATGATCCCTAAATTAGTATTCATGAATCCGGCAGCAGCTAAATAAACTTGGCAACAAAACAGCCACAAGACAACAGAGAGGAGAAGGATAATCAATGCAAAGCACCATCAAATCTACATTATCCCTCCTCATCAGTTTGGCCGAGGACACGAGGGCCAGCGTTCGGGTCAAAGGTGGCGCGGACAGGTCGGCCACCCTTGACCCTCAAACCAATATTTGCGGCCAAAGATGCCTTCTCTCCGGTTTCTCTGCCCTCACTCAGGGATGGGGTGAATGTGGAAAGGTAGACAAGGTAGTGTGGAGGAAAGATAAGACTCTGGATGGCTCACTGTCCACTGTGGCCTGTAGATTTACTGCACCCAAGGTGAGTCTGATCTGGGGGGAAAGTGGAAGACGAGGATAAGGGAAGATAAAGATGCCAGACTTGCCTGTGAACACAGCAGCATGACGAGTTCCACTACTGAGCTGCTGGACTTCATGCACACCAGGCCTAGAGAAATACGAAACAAAGGGAGTCAGAATAAGCAATCATTTTTTTGTGTTTTTTTTAATTTCTTCTTGGATGATTGTTAAAACATAAATGTACAGATACAGACGTGCAAACTGACTGGGATTACCTAACATTGTGCCATCTGCAAGAGAGCAGATAGTATTGATGGGCCTAATGAGCTGACATGATGTTACTGTAAACTAATACATATTTGGGCCTTGTATTACAGGCCTGACTCGGCCAGCATATGTCCCATTGATCCCTAATGGCGATCCCTAGGCTTTTAGAGGGTAGGGGGCCACTAGAGTGTCCAAAGTCTGCTGTAGAGGCACAGACGGCAAGAAGGCAGAGTAGCCTTTGGTCTTTCAGTTGCTCTTCATATGACATGGACACACATGCACACAAACACAAATGCATGTAAAAGCACATACACACACACATACACACACCTCCCCCCGCCTACTCTTCAGGCCCCCCTGCAGCTATCAATCAACTTTCCATTTTGTTTGGTGGCAGCAGACATCCCAAACACTGCTATTAGTGGCCTGGCCTCTGACCTGGCCCCCTGGAAACCTTCAGCACAACTACCAGCTCTTTGCTCAGCACACACTCATCATAGTACTGGATTAACAACAGCCTGGAGATTAGTTATTACATTTAAATGAGGACAGCATTTATAGAACACATCATCCTGAAGGTTTGCAAGAACAGTCGTGGCAATATCATGACATCTTCAAAAATCACACAGTAAACCAGCAGTGGGGACAAGTGCTGCCAGTCTATGTGTGTCCGAATTGTGTCTCCATGATGTTGAACTTACTGGTGCCCTCAATGAGGAGCTCTTGTCCGTGGCTGCCCAGCAGGGTCCGAGAGAGAAAGGGGGCAAAGTCCACAAAGATCTCTCTCAGCAGAGGAGCCGCCTTCTCCAGAGCGTGCTCCAGACGTTCTGAGATACTAAAAATGTGCGAATGTAAGCCAAACAGCATGTGAGCACACAAACAGTACAAGAAGAGTAGAACAAAAATTGGCACACAAGTCTAAATAAATTCAAGAAATTGCCAAATGTAAAAAATAACATCAGTAAACCCTGTTCTTCATGTGAGGGAGAAAAATTGGAATTAGCACAAAGCGACAATCAGCGAATATGCATAAATAATTGATTGTGAACGCTTACGTGCATAAATAGGTGATAGTGTATGTGTGTGTGTGAGTGTGTGTGTGAGTGTAAGTGTGAGAGAGAGAGAGAGAGAGAGAGAGAGAGTGAGAGAGAGAAAGAGAGAGAGAGAAGAAGATGAATCACCTCATATTGGGGGCTGTGTTCTGGGTCACAGGGGAGAGTGGGGGGACAGATGGCAGGCTAGCGCTGGCTGGAACCTGGCCGCCTGCTACAGGGAGAAACCAAAGAACTCTGTTATTAGTCTGGATGTTGGACAAGAATAGGACGCTGCACACACACACGCACACACACACAAACTCACACATACATACAGCAATTCGTTATACAGCCATGGTAGCACATAAACCTGTAAGGAAACATGCCTCTTATGAAATAATACAATGGTCTCCATTCAAATGTATAGAAAAGGGGGATTTATGGTCAAATAGGGACAGTGGGGGTACAAGTATAATTTTATGGTTAGATAGTGGATGATGTACTCCGAGCACAATATGTCTATCATGAGGTTTTCATGATGGAAACCTTTAAGCTGTGCACTGAAAGGCTGATAAGGTTTCACTGTCAGCTGTAGTCATACTTTAAACAGTGTGATCATATCTGGGTGGTGTTTTTTTGTAAAGATATCAGCCATATATAAAACACATGTGCAATATGTATATAAAAGTATTTGTTTTAAAAAATGTGCATGTAATATTTGAAGTGTTACACCTGTGTTGGAATGTGAGATGATAAAAAATGGCTGTTTCTTTTTTCTTTTCTTTTTTAATTGTTTTTCCTCATAAAGTCATTACATACCAATTTACCCCTCTGGACTGTTTTTGTGACTGTTTCATTACACAACTAAAAGGTGCTTTACGACTTCATTCTGGAGACAGAGGCGCACAAGGTACAAAGTCCATGTTTGATTGATCTGGCAGTAAATTTGCTTCCCTATGGCTCATAAATAAGCTAATGCCCAGCTGAATATGGAGGAGGGGGATTCCTCTGGTGTTTCAGCGGGCTTGTTTTTCCAGCCAGGACAGTCTCCAAGCAGGGATAACTCTTAAGGAATGACAGACAGTGCAATGTGGGCTGGAATGTGCGTGTGTGTTTGTGTGCGTGTGCATTTGTGTGTGTGTGTAAGGTGTTAAGCAGCGCCATGTGGGCCTGGTGAGAGTGTCCCTCTCAAGCTGAAATAGCTCCTTCAAACCAAAAAAAAAAAAAAAAAAAAAAAAAAAAAAAAAAAAGAGTGAATGAACGTCTCCATTAGTCCTCCCACTGCTCCACTAAAACACACACACACACACACACACACACACACACACACACTCACAAAGCATATTTACTCAGCACTGCTCAGTGACACCAAGAAACTGATGCATACAGCTTTAACAGTTATTATTCACATGCACACGCAACACACACACACTCCATCCAAGTAAATGCAATATCTCATAAAACCCACACACCCCTTTCTCATGTCACTCCCTCCTTTCTTAAACACACACAGACTCCTCAGCGAAAAAACGTTACACATTTATACAGTCAAACATGCAGAAAGGCGTCAAAAAACGCTCAACATTATTTATTGTCACTGCTGACTAAGTAAATATAAGAGTTAATGTGAATGCCTTTAATTATTTTATTCATTCAACTAAATTCATCCTTTTATCAGAGATCACCGTTATTTAAAATTTTTAACATTGGTATTTACACCAGGAATATTTATTTACTTTTTTTTTTTTTTTTTAGATATTTTAAATATTTGCATTTTATTTTATAATATATTGTTTATATATAATGTTATATAATTATAGATGTTAAAGTAATTAGCTGACTGAGTGTAATTGTAATGTTTCCTGTTGTTCTCTGTAGACTTTGGTAACTGGATTACATTGTGCAAACACAGCAACATTCTTCTGCCAGACGCACAAAGAAGCACAATCTCTAAAGAAATATTGACTTTTTCATAGCAGACTCATCCAGGCTACTACTTAGCTTCCCCTCACAGTAACACTGACTCTTCCACTTGGTGTGTGTGTGTGTGTGTGTTTATAAACTCACTAGCTGCAGAGTCCGCAGGGGTGCTCTGGGAGGCGTCACCAGAAGATACTAAGGCGACGCTGTCGATAGGTGTCCCAGCGGACACAGAGGCAGCAGTGGCTGCTGGGACAGGAGTGGAAGTGCCTGAAGATGGCATCAGGCCGGCTTTCTTGGGTGCAACGACGACACTTCTGTAGAGAGAAATTATTAATTCAACTGTAGCCATGACAGAACTTTTGTAAGAAAATGCTGATGGTGCCAGTTCACAACAACCTTCACAAGACTTTCAGGTACACATTTTGGCTGAAAGAACACCAACTCTATCATCACCCTGTTAGACTGGAGGGGTAACTACAGAGCAACTTTCTGCAGGTGTTCCATTGGTTTGTGGCAAGATGAATGTGACATTTTACAGTCTTTCATCTGGACTACGCTTAGAGCAGAGAAAACTCAAAAAAAAAAAGTCTGTCTCTCCAGGTATCTCAGGCTTTCTGGGAAATATTTCATGTGGCAGGAATCAAAAATTGATTTTACATGCAGTGAAACTATATCAGTAGTTATAGTTACCTGTCATACACAGATCTTTCATTAAAATAAGAGCATTACAGCATCTGCTGTATAGACTAGGTGTAGTTTGATACGAAAGACAGATGAAGCCAGCTTTTGGTGCATATTGTACAGTTGCACTTGCCAAACTGGTATTTCTTGCAACTGAACGCTATTCTTTGAAATAGGGCTGGTACACGTAACTTTTTGATACCTGTGCCAATGAGATACCCGTTTTTGGTATGAACACCAGAAACAATAGTTCTTTGAATACTCTCTTTGATGAACAGCGTTTCTACAAAACACCTTTTTTAATTTAAGATAATGTTGTATTAACATACTGTAAGCAGTTGTACAAGATCTTGAAAAATAAATCACTTTTTAAGCTTAAAGTAACTTAAAAGGTATAAAGTTTAATATATATATATATACACACACCATATTCATAATTATGAAAAAAAAATCCTTTTCATTCATTAATACAATTCTCTGATCAAACTAATCAGCCCAAATTTAAAAAAAAAAAAACTGTGAAAGTATTCTGAGCCAATAATCCTGAAAAACCCTAAAAGCATTTCAAATAACATGTATAATGATAATCTAAACTAAACAAAGCTTTTTAAAAACACAAAAATTAAAATCAATGACAGCTACTTTACATTTTTACACAGTTATCTGGGTAATGTAATGGCACTTCTTTAGTTGTCGCTCGTGTAAAGTAACAGGAAGTGTTTCTCGGAGTGATGTGGTACAACTGAGCGGAGTTCAAGTCGCATCCGGAGAACAGCAGATGGGAGGAGAGCAGCATGCAGATAAGCTGTCAGTTTAAACCAGGGCTCTGACAGACCACTGGCCATATCAAAGAGAGCCTGGACCCGCTTATCAGTGCTGACATAGGGGAAGCAGGGTCTAATCACTGGCTACTGCTCCCTCTCAGAAACACAAACCAATCCAGGCTTACCAAGATATGCAAGCGTGCATCAAATGCACAAAATTTAAATATGGAAAGAAAATACTGTGAGCATATAGACAACAGGACTAGCATGCATACCTGCACGTTCCCAGAGTGAGTGTGTGTGCATGCTTTTATGCACACACGAGGGGATAGTTGAATCTGGCTCCCTGTGGTGCAGACAGGTAACTGGCTGCAGTATCAAAGGCTGTTTTAGGTTGATTTAAGGCAGCTGATCAGATCTATTAAAGTTACTGTGAATGTTAAACCCTGACAGTTGACCTTTGCTTCAAGTGATGTATGATTTGAGAATAACAGAGCTGCATACGGATCCCAGTGGCCTGACAGTTGTGTTTAAAATACAAACACATACTGAGAAGGTCCAGAGTGATGCATAAAAACTGAAGTAGTGATAGAAGCGAATGAAATCTGTTTTGATAGCCAGGAGGGTTGGAAATAAAATCATCTGGGAACTTTTCTTCTGTTTAGATAGCGAGTGGGCTGGATGGTGGTATCAGGGAACCAGGGCGGTGAAGACATGAAGCACCCCAGGTGTCAACAGCAGGAGACACACAGAGGACCCCCGGTGTGCGCAGGCTGCGGGAGAGAGTGTGAGTGTGTGTGTGTGTGTGTGTGTGTGTGTGTGTGTGTGTGTGTGTGTGTGTGTGTGTGTGTGTGTGTGTCCCAACAAATATTTGAATATATGCATATGAGTGTACAAATAAATGCATGAGTGCACAAGTGTGTATGAGTCTGCCAGTGAACATGTACGTGTATATGTTTGGCCTTCCATCTGTTCCCCAGCAAAGGCCCAGTGAATTATTCAGCAGGTCATTAGCCACACTTATCATGAGTGGGACGCCCCAGTCGATTAATCAGCCGTCAGCGGCCCCACTCAACCCACAAACAGGAGCCAGGGCAGTGGATGTGTTTGCGTGTGTGTTCGCTGGGCTGAGGCTAAATTATTTAAAGGCTTTAACCTACAATGGTTAAGTGCAGTAAGCACTGTGATTCCTGTAATCTCCACTATTTCAGGTTTTTTTTTTTTTTTTTAAAGTGCAAGAATGAGTAAGGAAGTGTCAGTGGTATGTCTGTGTGTAAAAATACCATTCTCTAGAGTATTAACCTCAGAGACAGCTCATGTGAGGGAGGGGAGTGTACACCCCCACAGAGCTTTGATCTCTTTCCCCTTCATTTCAAACAGCCCTGTGCATGGAAATGTTCATAATGTTATTCACTGACCATACACACAAACACATTTGCACATACCCTCGACTTTCAAATCAACTCTAATAAAGTCCACAATGTCAAGCTGTGATTGGATGATGATGGCGGCTGGTGTGGGAGGGGCATTACCTGGATGACATCAGTGATTTATGAGTGGAGCAACTGCGACCTGAGGGCCCACAAAGTATGAGAAAAGCACAATCTCAATATTTTTTACGAGTGCGTTTGTACCCACAGGGATATTCCACAGTATGTGGTAAAACATGCAAGGTGTACACTGTATGTGTCGGAAACAAATTGGCTGTATGTCATTTATTAAGGACAAGAGGCAACCAAAGAATAGCAGACCTCGGAGCAGGGGTAGAGAATGTTGACATTTTGTCTAGAGTGGTAAGTTTAATTTTTTTTAATCATTTTACTTTTATAAAATATGTATATATATATATATATATATATATATATATATATACACACACACACATACATAAAAATAATACTATATATGTAAAATACACCCCAACTGGCATGTCTCTACAGCCTATACTGGCTTTCTTATGGGAAGTTTTAAATATTTTAACTGTAGTTTATTTTGTGGTTTAATTCTTTTATAATGATTTAATGTCCAATCCAGCCTTATTTTCAAATTACCACCAGGTCTGTTGTCTACTTGTAACATTAATCTAAATGCCCGATTCTCACAGCCAATGACATAGTTACAGCCGAGCTGCAGTCAGATGTAGGACCACCACTGAGTGTGCTCTCAGTAAATCACAGCAGGTGAACTTGTGTGAATCTGTTTGAATCCACAGGGCTGAATTTGACACAGGCTCACTTTTGCAAATTGTTGATTAAATTATTAAAGGGAATTTTTCACTGTTTTAAGTTCCGTTTTGTGTCCGACATTCTTACCTTCTCCCTAAGCGGTACATTAACAACACTTCACCATCAACAAAACTCATCTGTACATCAACTATCACATACATACAGAGTCTGCTGCCAGGAATGCAAACAACTACACCATGTATATCCCAGTGTCTAACACTCACATATTCTGCTGAACCATGCAGTCTAAATCATCGCCTTGTACAATGACACTGTTTAGTTCTGGTTAGTGTCAGCAAATATTTGCAGACTGGCTGTCATAACAGGGGCATGGCTGAGAAATGGATGGGAGAAATCCAGCAGGTCTCCACTAGTAAATAAATCAGGAGGGATACTTCACCTTGTGACCCACCCCCAGTTTTTATCTGGGAGATCCCTGCTTTTTACATGCATTGGACTCATAAATCCAGTCCTCAGGGCAAGCAGAAAGTTGCCATGTTTTGGCAGGAGATGTCAGTCTAGAATGTCAGCTCCGGCTTGCACTGGTATCACTGGGAGACTTACTGGTTAGTGGGAGATGCTGCGCAGTGATAGTCATTACAACAAGATAATAAACACCGTAGCTATACATGTGGTTGGTATAATTTGTAATAGTAAGGACTAGTGACTGCAGGCTGATAAAGAATTGTAAAGTGAGGGGATTAGAAAATAAATATAGGCTTAAAGCCAACAAATGATATGGATAGTTGGGTAATTTTGAACAAGACACATCAAAATAATTTGGGTGTTTCTGACCGTTAGAGATGTCGCCATGGACTCTGGGAAATTGAGAGCATCATTTTTCACTATGTTTGGACATTTTACAGACTCAAGGATTAACTAAAAAAAAAAGGCTGGATTAAAAGATAAGGCCAGTGATGTTCTATATTTTCATATATCGTCAACAAATCTCATGAAAAGACCAAAATTAACAAAGAATTGTCTCTGCAGCCAAAACCTGTTATTAACTGTGATTCATCCCACTGTGTGTTCCACCCCCATTGTTGAACAAAAACTAATAAAAACGCTGCCGGTTTTGGTGTTTTTCAAGGGATGTGTTAATAACAAAAATATAAAATATTGACAGCCTAATTCTTTAACTGATATCGAAAAATTATCATGATTTGCCACCCTACAAGATGTTCATGTGTGAACACCCAGAGAGTAGATGTCGTCTCCTTTAAAAAGGGACCTGGGAGAAGTTTGACGTCTGTGCCTGGGCTATATACCTTTCATGAAAAGGCTCCCATAGGCAGCGAGCAAGCTGTTAGTCTATGTTCTCCAGCTCTCCTGACGTCCTCTCTTCCTACTGAGTGTGCTCAGCGGACAGGAGCCAGTCTAATCCCCCTGATATGAGGAGCGCCCTGAGACCTGACAAAGCATTCCTCAGATAAAGACACGCGATCACAGAGATGCCGTGGAATTCCCACAGTTGGGGGTAGGCAGACTCACTGCGTCTGTGTGTGTGTGTGTGTGTGTGTGTGTGTGTGTGTGTGTGTGTGTGTATGTGTGTATGTGTGTATGTGTGTGTGTGTGTGCGTATTTGTAAGTGAGCGCAAGAAGAGAGAAACGGAGAAATGTTTTCTTCAATACATGAGAACCTTGACTTGACATCACCCCCATGGAGACTTCTTTCTCCCATCTCTCTCCCTCCCACTCTTTACCGTCCTCCCCCTCCCTCTGCCGTTTGTCTCAGAATCAACGCTCCAAATTCAAACCAGACCGGTGACCATCCTCTCTCACCTGGGTCCGTCTGTGGCTTCAGTACCCCGCTCAGCTTTTGAAGCCTTACTCCTGACTGTTCCCCCCCGCACCTCCAGGGGTAATGCAAATTATACAGCCTTTATGCCAGAGAAAGGGGGAAACCCTTTTGAATGTTAGACAGGGAGAGAGGAGCAGTAGGAGAGATGAAAAAGAAAGTCGTTAAATATCAGTGACACGGTGAAAAGAAACAGCTTCCTGCCAGCTTCGTCTCTCCATCCCAGACATGACTCCTGTTTTCCTTAAGACAGGTTCTTTGTAAGGCCGTTTACTCGGGATGAGGACTCGCATCGACAGCTTAAGGAAAGAACAATGGGAGTAAGAGGGAAAGAGTCGGAGACTTAGATTCCCTGGTTCAAAACGGTTTTTGTTACAGAATGTTTTTCAAGATCCAACAAAGCCTCCTAGGAGGATACCAAGCTGAGATGTCTTCAAGGTCTGACTTTCAAAGGTACCCTGCAGTTATGTTGGGATAAATGGCATGAAACTGTCAACTGTGAAGCTTGAGAGTCACTAGAGTATTCACCATATGGGCTCTTGAGAAACTGATGAAGCTGTCAGGACTACACCCATGTCAACAACAGGGGAATTTCCGTCCAGATTTTTTCCCACCATCAGCAATATGCACAGCAGAAATATAGGATTTCCTTGAAATACCGTGGCAGTATGTGTGTATGTCAATCTATGTTTGAACCTGAGGGCTCACCTATCAAATAAGAACTGCGACGATTCTCTAGCCGCATCGCCCACACTTCCTAGAAACGCTGGTGGCAGCAGGCTTGGGTCCACCATGATATCATCAGTTGGAGCGCTCACGAGGCTGCGCAGAATGTCCTTCACATTCTTGCCCTTTGAATCAGCGGGCAGAGCAGGTCTGACCTCAGACGACAGCGTGGACAAGGCCTCTGAGATGGCGTCTGGACCGTGAGTCACAACAGAGGATGACAGGTCTGCCTCGCTCGCAGCGGCTGAGGTGTGGTCATCACCGATGCCAGAGTCGTACCGCCGGAGAGAGACGCCGTTCTCTACTTCCAATCCACCAGAAATGGCACCGCTATCTAAGAAGACACAAATAATAATGAAGACGTGTGAGCTATAAAGCCGCATCATGAGAGATTAATAACAGCAGTGGTTCCCAACCTTGGAACTGGGACACAAAGGGCTGCAAGGTGATTCACAGGCTAGAAAAAGACGAAAAACTAAACGCTACAACACAAAATTATGTTTGCGGAATCATTTTTTAGACTCAAGAATTTGTATAAATAAATGCTATATTGTTTTATCATACTATAAAAATTATTAACATAAAAGCTACACATAAAGAGGGGAAATTACTCTCTGACTGACGTGCAACCTGAAAGAGTTAGTTTGCATTTGTACTGCTGGAATGCTGGAAACCACTGCAGCACAGCACACAGCAAATATTTCAGATGAAATTTTTTCCTTGGAGCTATTGTATACCTGTGCTCCTGGCAGACTGGGATCGCTGAGGGTGTTTCTTGTCATTGTGGGGCTCCAGGATGTCACGGTACTTGGACACCATGAGGACTGAGATGAAGTACACCACAGCAAGAGCCAGAAACTGAGCCTGCTTACTGTCCTCCTGGAACAAACAACATACACTAAACGACCTGTGTGTCTGTGTGTGTGTGTGTGTGTGTGTGTGTGTGTGTGTGTGTGTTTATATGTGCGTCTTCTTCAGAAAGCAGTGACAGTTGAGTAATTTCATTGGTGCTATGCAGGTTGCGTTATGTGTATACAACATGTGAATGTGGTAGATGGGCATCTCACAATATCTCTGAAGACGACGGCCCTGAGGCGGTTAATGTCCATGTCCTGAAGCAGCCGGTCCAGGTCCCTGACTGGAGACATTCCACCTGTCACTGCATCAACAGGACTCTGCGCACGTGCATGAAAATCAGACCATTACCACATGTTATTGTCTACAAGTGAAGTCCAAAAAGCACATGCACTTCTATACCAAGCTGGTTGTTTAGTTATTCATGTGCACTTCATGGGGTAGGTTAAGGTTTCACAGCTTAGGGAAGCTATTCCTCCTGGGATCATGTCCTTAACATAATGGCTTTTCTATAGAGCCACTGCATTATAAATGAGCTTTAACACCCGGTTCAGGGAAGAACAACATGACTTTACTGGAAGTCACTGTATCAAATCAAAGGGGCAATGACAAAAACCTAGTCTAGTGTAACAAATAGCAACCAGTGTGGTAATATAATAAGACATGAGCTAATGCAATAATACTTGGTTGTTGTTGGTGAGCAGGACAAAGGACAAAGCTGCTTTGGTTTACTCGTGAGTACGGGAAAAGGACAAGGGAGGATTGTCACTGTTTTCAAGTGTAAAAAAACAAAAAAGGCAAAACAACAAGGATGGCCAGTACAAGAGTGAGAGCAAATTACTGATATTTACAGCGTTATTTTGCATTTTGAGGGAAGCGTGAGAAATTTATAGGACAATGAAGTGACGATACGATCTGGATTACTTGCCTGTGCAGAGGCAGACTTGGCTGTTCCCAGCAAAGTGCTGGGCATGGCTGTGTAGTTGGAGGCCGAGCCTTCTGTGCCATGATTAAACTGGGCTTGCTGACACTCCAGACAGTTTCTCACTGCCATTGCACACACTGGGGAGGGACAGGGGAAGAGATATTATGTGACAACATGTAAATAAAGTCACTTTCAGAGAAATATGTAGGAGAATTATGCTGACAAATGCTTCTAAAGAGATGACACCCAAAGCAAATGCATAAAGAAAAATGAAAATGTGAATATCCAGCTCGTAAACTGAGAAAACCACAGGAGGAGCAGCTGAGAGAGACAAAAACAAAGGAGAAAAAGTGGGGCCACAACAAGGTCAGTGCTCTGGCCAACTCTGGCAGCATCATTCACTCTTCCCTGCTCCACCTCTCCTCCCAAGGTCATAGTACAAGGGTGTGCTCTTGAATCACATCCACTGTGCAGCTCCCATAACAAATGACACTGCTGGGGTGTGCACATGCTGAGTAGGCAGCAAGACACGTCCTTCGCCGGAAAAAAAATCTTGTGGTCCGACAAGTTTACGTGGGTTCAGAACTGGCACATTTACCATTTGTAATCTAATGTACTGCTCTCCTGTCTGAGCCCCTCCCAACCCCCTGCTGTTCCATACTTGACAACTGACAAATGTTAACTCTGAGCCATTTAGATTACGAAGGAGGGAATTATTCCGTCTGGAAATGGGCTCGCTTTTTCCATTAGAACTACTCTTTCATACGACCATTTATAAAAAGAGGGGGGAGGGAGGGGTGGAGACGCTAAAACCTTGTTATAGTCTTCCAAAATCAGATTAGGTGCCAGCAATGGGGAGCGCATACCTCATCAAATATTCATTTCATAACGGCTGCTTTCTAAAACTGGACCTGTGGTATGGTGGCATCGCCTTCCTGCAAAAACCCAACCGCAGCAACGGTAGTTGGATAATACCTGAGAGAAGAAGTGCTCTTCGTACAACATGTTTTTATTTTGACAGCCTTTTTGTATGAAACCTTCACTGTAATGAGTATCTAAAAGCAAAAGCAGATACCTACATATGCACCATTACATATATAGAACAAAGCATGAAGAAATTATTTAAATCGGTGCAGAACGTGTTGCATCTCTTTCAAGCAAGTGTGTGTGTATACTGTGTTGATCTGTGTTTGCTGAAAAGGTTCACCATAGAAAATTAATAATGTAAGAATTTCAATATCTTTTATTCAGCTAGACCGAGACTCTGCTTCTGATGCTGTCAGAGGAAACTTTAATAGCCTGGAACAGGAGCCAGAGAAAGGCCTCGGGCTACGCTGCAGTACAGTGCAGCCAAGGCCATTATGGAGAACTCACTACATCATGATAGCAGCCATTTTAGAGTGTTGCCATGCAGAGGGGTTATAATAACAAGATAAGAGAGTGCTGATACGAGCAGAGTGAAAGAGGCGAGGGGATGAGAACAGCAGAGGGAGATGAAGAGGAGGAAGGCAGAGAGGAAAGAGAGAATACAGAAGGGAAGGTCAAAAAGGCTACAGGGAGCCATGACTGGGGCTTATACCAGAGGCTACTGCCGGCTGATATGAGGTGGATCGATGAACAGGGGAGGACAGAGGGCTTAGTAAAAGGAGGCGATAAAAGAAGGAAGTTCAGTGAGTGGACACAGATGAGGAGAAAGACAGCTAAACATCTGGAAACTCTGCAAGGTTGATGGGGGGGGGGGGGGGGGGGGGGGGGGAAAGGGAGAAGGGACAAACAAGGGAAAGAATGGATGAGATACCAAGGCGAAGGCACTGTCGGAGGATGCCTCCTGACGACATGTTCTTCTCTGCTTCTATCTCTGTGAAGTTGAGGGAGCTGGCGAAGATGAGAACATCCACGAGGTTGACGAGGCGCTGTAAGAAGGTGACTGAAGCCTCCACTGCCAGGCCTTGGGATGGCTCAATGTTCTCCAGTTCATGCTGGTAGTAGAGAGAGGAAAAATTACACAGAAATTTAATTAAATTTAATTGATGGATAAGTAATCATAAAAGTACATAAGTTAAGGGGTACGTGACTGGGAACTCCATGTTAAATTTTATTTCATTTATTTTATTTTCATTTTATATAAATGAAAATACATTTTAAAAAAAAAACAAAAAAAAACAAAACTATAACTTTATTTTAATGGTATGTTATTTTAATGCTATGGTATATAAGTAGGATTACACTTTTGCTTTTGTTTTAAAACTAACAATAGAAACATTGATTGTGAAAGTCCATTCTTTAGTAACAATAACATTACAGTCAATTTTTATGCTGGTTCTAAGCCTGAGCATATTTTTTCCAAACTTATGTAAAATAGCCAATGATTAATCACAGCTGTGATATAGAAAATATACCTAAAAACATAATGAACATATTCAACACATGCAACTGAAAACACATTATATTGTATAGTTGTAATTTTTCACATTAACTTTAAATTTAGTTACAGACCACACTAAACTGAATGTAACTGAATTATAATGGAATTGAACATCAACCCGATCGGTTGACAGGCTGGTCAGGTCATTGGCAGAGGCAAAGACTCATGTATGAGAGCCACAGTCACTGAGGTCACACAACAAAAACAACAAACTAACAATGTTAGAAAGCAGCTAACTGTAGTCTAATGCAATAGAGAAAGGTCAATGTGGATGGATAACTTCCTGTGATTGGAGCCTTCAGCTACATATAGAGCCACAGACAAAAGTAGACACACACACACACACAGGCACACACACAGGCACACACACACACACACACACACACACACACACACACACACACACACACTTTAGGAGACTCACAGAAGAAGAGGTGGCAGCAGAGAGCAGAGGTAAAATGCCTCCACAAGCCATGATGAGGTTGTCCACCACCTGGGAGATGAGGTGTATACTGTTGTGGACAAACACCACGTTCTCACTGCTGTTCACAAAGTCCAGAATTGTCTTTGTGGAGTGACTGAGAGACAGGAGAAAAAAATAGGAAAGATGTTCCACAACAAGCTTAAAACGAGAGCATGTGTTTGGTGAGTAACAACACAGTAGCTACCGTACAGATAAACTGTGTTCATAGTTCTTCCTGGTTTGATTACACATAGATAACTGCTAACCTTACGGATGAAAATGTCCCACAGTTTACATGTCTACAGAATGTAATGTCTATTGGTCGACCTCGACAAGTGCGTTTAATAAACAATGAATTCCACAGCATCAACAGATACTTGATTTTTTGGTTAAATGTAATCTGAAGTTCTGCTTTAGTCCTCAGAGACATGAAAGCTCAATAAATCTTTATTCCATTAATCAATTGACAAAATAATTGTTAGCTTAAGCATTAGCGAAGTCAGAGTCAGCAAATCGGTGCTACCCTACCTCCTCCACATCTGGACATCTGTCTCAATGGAGAAGAGCAGGTCAGTGAGGAGGCGTTGATGCATGTGGGACCAGCGGAACTCTGGGATGCGAAACATGGTGGAGCGAGGAGCCGAAGTGCCGCTCTCTCTCGGCTGACCCGACGAACTTCCCCCTCCCGCTGCTGCTGCTGTCGGCTGGCCTTGGCTTGTCTCCTACAGAGAGGCATGTGCAGTACACAATGAGCCATAACATGACGTAGGCCTGTGAGAAACTTTTCTATTTAATTTGCAGCAAAAAATAAACATTTCAAACCTATAACCCATAACACATTGTAGTGAATTCTAAAAGATCTAAAAGAGGAGGGACTAGGAAAAAGAAAGAAAAAAAAAAAAAACAGATGCATACTGTTGTAGAGGTCTCCTTCAGTTCAAGTCTCTCTGTGTCTAAGGCCACATTGGACACATCCAGTCTGGCAATTTTAATCTCTTTGGTCTTGCTGACAGAGTCGGCACTCTTTTGCGTGTCAGAGCTCGAGGCAGTTGTGCTGCTGTGTGGGGCACTGGACGAAGTTTCCTCTCCAGCGGTGCCGCTGGTCTCGGAGGGCTGGCTGAAAGAAGTTGAGGCCGATGCTGCTGCAGCCTCCTGGGCTGTAGAGGGTAGTGTGCTGTCTGAGGGCTGCTGCTCTGAAGCTGTGGTCTCAGCCGTCGGGGAAGACTGTTCATCTTTAACTTTTTCTTTTGGTGCTTCTGTCACAATTTGTTCAGGTGTTTCCGTTGGAGGAGTCTCACCCTCTAAATTAGACACCTGTTTCTCCTCAGCTTGACTCTCTCCAGTTTTTTCATGCATGCTAACCTCCTGTTTCTCATCTTTTTCTTCTTCCGTTTTCAACTCCTGTCCTTCCTGATCATTTTTATTGCCTTCATCATCTTCATGTTTACCTTCCTCCTTTTTTAATACTTCCGCCTCCTCTCCGGCAGCAGCAGAAGCGTAAGAGGACTCCTCTTGGCTATCATCAGCATCACTAGGATGGATCTGGTCGCTAACAGACGACACGTCAACCAGGTCCTCATTGAAAACAGACGCTCCACCCAGCACACTGTTCTCCAGACAGGCTGCAGTCTCAGGGGAGGCTTGGTCAGTCCTACCTTCATGTTCTGAAACCACTGGCACTTCTGTGTCTGCTTCATTTAAAGAGTCTTCTGTCATGGAGGTTGACGATTGATCTTTGTTGTGTTCACTCTCACATTTTTCACCATCTGTTGGTGTTGTAGCAGAGTCACCAACCACTTCTACTGCTTTTGTGTCAGCTGCTTCAGGCTTGTTGCTAGTGTTCCTTTGTAGATTATCATTGTCCTTATCAGTGGAAGACTCAGTCACTGCTTCCTGCTTATTGTTCTCTTCACTCAGTTCCTCTGTGTCAGTTTTTTGTGTCACAGCAGCTTCAGTCTCTTTTCCATCACCTGAGTCATCTTTGGAAGAACCCTGAGCCAACCTCTGCTCTTCTTCCTCGGGCCTTGCCAGGATGTTGGACACAGTGATGGATGCGTGTCCCCTTTCATCAGTACTCTCCAGCGGGCTGGAGGGGATGGTGGAACTAGATGCTGAGTCAGGGGACTTCTGGGACAACTCGTCCACTGTAAGCTCAATGACAGTGGAAGGGGCCGCCTCCTCTGCAGGTGGCCCATTAACGCACTCCGTGGTCTCAGAGCTCTGGCTGACACCAGAGACGGTTCGGATTGTGCTGAGAGAGGCTCCAGACTCCTGTCGCTGGTACTGGCGGAACATGCGGGACAGATTCTCCTTGTGCTGCTCAAAGGTTACCTGCAAACACAGATTATATGTTCAAATGTATGAAACACCAGCAATCTACATAATTGGTCCATCTTTTAATGAAACCATAGTTGCTAATTTAGGTATTACTGTTACAGTTTTGGCCATCATTTCAACTGGTTATGATAACTTTTTACTTACCAAAATAATTGCTAAGATTTAAGAACACAGTGTCGTCCCTACAGTAAAGTCTGATGTGCCAAGAAACAAACACACACACACAGTCACACAATCAAACAGCTAAAACTACAAAAATAAATACACAAATTTTAATAAAAAGGAAATATCCTTTAGGTGAATTTTCTGCAAGACTGTTTTTTTTTTAAAGAAATTATTAAATGTTGCACCAACAGGACATTTGAACACGACCTTGCTATTTAATGATACATGTCATAAACCTAGTAAACAATTCGCTTTTAGGGGCTACTTCATGATGTACCACCAACAATTCCAAAGAAAATTACAACTAATTCCATGACACATTTTCATATAAACCTGTCTCCTGCTCTCTAACTGATATCCACTGCTTCACACTTTCACCCTGTAAATAAAAGTTGCTGTTATAAGCTTGTTACTACACCGGACCAAACTGTGCCACATTTAAAACTTTTCCCTCTCTCTTACATGCAGCTGCCCACGGCCTATTAACCCCTTTCAGTCTTCTTACCATCTGATATGGGTAGACTAGACTGCTAGTCTATAACGACAATGGTCTGCAGTGGCATTTGAGGAAGAGCCCATCCATGTAAGCAGTCATAGATTAGCAGTAGATACTATTAGTGTGTGTCTGCAAGCTGTTCTGAGTGCGTGTCCAGCATCGGCAAATCCTCCCACGCCTAATTTAAGACCCTACATTAATCACTGAGCTTGGAGGACAGAAAGTCAAAGATGGGTTGGTGGTTGGAGGGGGGTTGAGGGCGGACTAGACCCACTTTGCTGCTTTTTCACCTGAGGCTATTTGGACAGAAGGAGAGAGAGAAACAAAGAAAATGAGAACGCCGGAGATCAAAAGGAGAGAAAAAAAATAAGAAATTGCAGAGGAGGAAGAGGAAGAAAGTGAGTCATTGAGAGCGCAAGAAAGGAAAGGGAGAGAAAGAAGCTGATTATTTGTAATTAATTAGGCGTTATTGTTCTAAATTAGCCTGCTACACGGGTGCTCATTAATCTTCTGTAGTGGGGAGCAGTGATTGGTAATCCATAGCTGTTTTCTGAGTGCACAGCCTGTTCTAAATGCACCAGTAGTCCGTCTCCTTCTCTCTTCCTCCCTCTTTCCCACTGATCACACAGCAAGACCTTCTACCCCATTAGTTTGAGCTTAATTTGACATTTAGCATTTTTAGCAATTAAAAGGCTGCATTCAGAGTGCACTGCTATGGAAATTATGCGAGAGAGCGGTGCAGCATATAACGTCATGGATTCAGGATGCAGTCTGTACATTAAGATGATGTATGTTGGCCTAAAACGCGGCTCTGCAACAGATCCAGTTACCATTAGACGGCGATAGAATATGTCTCTGTGGTTTTTAAAATAGCGTTTAGCCTTGCTACAATATATAGAAAACTGCCCTGGGTGGCTAAGACATCAGCGCTGATCTAATCTAATTTCATTCTACTCCATGACTCGGCCTGGCCTCAGTGGGGTATGGAAAAATGTTATGGTAATGTACAAAAACATGGTGGGCTTTTCTAATGTGACAGGTAACATGGTATTAACTGGGCACAGCAGAGCCAGATCATACTGAAGATTTGAAACACTTTGGAAATAGGACACATTACCGTAAACAAAAAGGACACTGCAGTACTTCAACAGGGCAAGTCTCTGTTGGCTCATGGCCCATAATATTTTTCCAACAACATAAATATATCACAAAAACTTCCCTGCAGTCAAACAACGGCTACGATCACACTTTCAAAACAAGACAAATCTTTTCAGAAACTTCAGTAGAACTTCCATTGTCCCCGTGTCTGAACTGTACAACTGATCCAGAGTAAGCAAAGGGTCAACACCACAACCTGTTAGGTGAGGGTCAGGGTGGCAAAGCGGTGATCTTGGGGGACCCCACAGTAGGAGCATGGGAGTCCGCATTTAGATCAATAGATAGCAAGCAACCACAAAACAAAGGGGAAATGGGGAGGGCAGCGTGTCTCTAATCCGATTAGCTAAATGCAATTCCTCCTCCAAAATCAATGTCATCTGTAACTGCTGTGCTGGCCATGCGGTTTTGCTCTTGTTCACAATATCTTCCTTTCTCACTCCTTGTTCAAACATTTTTCTTCTTAGTTTTCTCCTGCTGACCCGATCCAGTGATATGCCTCTAGTATTTACTGTATCTGTCATTTCTATCTTCGCTATAGGAGGACAGGCTCGCACAAAGATTATGTGTGCTAAAATAGCTTTTAGCCAAACAAGCAAATTCACAGGAAATCCATCATTTGATTATAATACATTGCACTTTGACATTTTAATACTTATTTTCAAATTATAAGATGAAAGATCAAATACATAAACACTAGCACTTGCGACTGGCTTGCTACGACAGAACATAGACAACACTTGATGCATGGCTTTTATCTAGCATTGGCTTTTCAGTGTATTCGCTTTCTCCTTTCTTTGTCTACTTGTCAATGCATCTACCTGAAACTCTTTGCCAAGAACAACAGCTCGAGTCTCCCGTGTTAATGTCTCAATAAATCCAGGAGGTAAAGACCGTATGGCCAAACTATTTAACTCCAATATTTGGCATTTCATCATGAACTGACAAAGGCCGAACTGATAAACGTAAACACCAACTGTAAAATTAGCAGATTTTTAAAAATACCTCCATGTATATTATATTTTGTCAAAGATCTGTCGGCTCATTTTCGACTCATATTTATCTTTGTGCTAAAATGTCTGACAGGAGTAATGAAGTTAGCTGACAGTGGGAGTCTGAAGGACAGCGGGACCTTCACGCCCCAATCTCTCTCTTTTGGAGATCTCCTTATTCTCAAACTGATTTGTGTGCAGAGATGGACGAGGGGCACCTTGGGTGGGTGTGTGGGTTGAAAGTGGGAGGGCTGTTGTGTCAGCATGCCCACCTGCAGGAACATCTGTCTGTTCAGAGCGATGCATATGCAGATACATTTACTTGCTGATGACTGACATAAAAGGATATACTGCACGCATACAAACACACGAGCATACTTACTAAACACACACACAAACAAATACACAGATCTTTTTCTAATTTCAACTTCTCAACAAGCTAGTCTATGCTTTGCCAGTAGATAACAAAATAAAACAAAACAAATGAAAATAAAACCTGGGGTGATCAGTAAACAATCTCAATCTACAACTCCCAGCATAACTAAACTCAATTAAACTTCTTACACTTACAGAATGGGATGAAAAACTAAAAAGATATGAAATATGGCCCATATATTTCTGTTTGCTGATGGGCTCCACACAACAAGAAAAATAAGTAAAATTTGACAAGCACAGTTGCTCATCCTGCTCTACCATGAGTTTCTGGCAGGTGTCAGCCAATGAGGATTTTTATGGAGCCAAAACAGACAAAATGCAGGAAAACAAAAACAAAAAGGTACGAGATACAAAAAGGAATAATATATTAAAAGGAAAAAGCTGAGATTGTGAAGATTGCTAGAAGAGACAATTTTTTCTTCTTGACTCACAAAGAATGTTGCATTGAAAATGTTGCATTCAGCATTAAACATATTATCTGTGTATATGCCAAACTGACAATTTTAGCATGGTTGACACAAAGCAAACTAAGCCATGTAGTCCATGTAAAGATGAAGCGTGTATATATGTATTTGTGAATGCATATATGCACTTATCAAGGAGGCTCCCAGTGGGCTGGTTGTATTTATGAGGCCTTGTTTCTCTGATTGTTCTTGCATGGTTCCGATGAATATTCAATGGGATCGGAGAGAAAGGCTTACTCGGGCCCAAGAGAGAGGGAGGGCAAAGAGAAAATGTGCCTGGTAACTCACAGTCACACAAACGCAGACACAAATGCACGCACAGACACACACACACACACACACACACATATACGCGCAATCACGCGCACATACACAGCCCTGCAGCAGTGGGAGGAGAGAGCAACAGTGACAAACAGCTTTGGTGCTACAAAGGTGGCAGGAAATCTATCAAACAGGACAATAAAATTGCAATTGAGTTTCTTTAGCTTTTTTATAGCAGATGCATGTATCTTGGTGGCTAGCCCCCAATGCAACAATCTGATTCACAGGCACTGTGTGTGTGCGTTTGTGTGTGTCTCACATCTTACAAGTGCATGGGTTTATTCACACACAGCGTATGTGTGAAATTCTGCTGTTAGGTGAGTGCTGGGTATTGTTACTAGAGCCAAGAAGAAAAAGCATTAATCTTGTGCAATTATGGGAAAAGAGGCAATTACAGGCTGTCGTGTGCAGAGAAGAACAAACACTTTCTGCACGACACCACATCGCTATGTTTTAAAATGAGACACCAACACACTGCAGCTTTATGAACAGGTGAAACCAGAACAAAACTTTAAAAAGGTAAAACTAATTCCTTTTGATTAGATGTCATTCATGAACATCTAAAATCTCAGATTAATAATATATTTGCACCAGCGTTTTTTTTTTTTTTTTTTTAAATCACTACCCAACAGAAATATCACAATTTTATTTTTGATCAAATGCTTCAACTGGGGAGTAATAATGGTAATAATGGTTTATAAATATATCAGTGATGGAATGACAGTACAACACAGTAAAGCACGCAGACATCTGCTTTTACAGTTTCACTATCACTGTATTGAGCAAATAGTTCTTGCAACCACCTCACACCAAATGCTGCCTTTGACCGGCAGGGCAGAAAATTTCCTTACAACTTAATGTATACACATTTTATTTTCCCTTCCACTGGAAGTTAGTTTCTACAGTGTTCACAGGAGAGGGGGACATGTTGGGAGTTTAGGGCATCTAGCATACAACACACACCATGGAGCTAACTGCTGCCCTCACGCTGATCCTCTCCCATGCAGTCTGTCTGTGCCCCCTACTGGTCGCCAGCACTCACAGCATCCCACAGCACAGTGAAGCGTCTCATATCACGAGCACTTCTTTAACTCAACCTTCAATCTGCCAGGCTTAAAAACCCCCCAGACCACAATCTGACACCAACCTCAATTACTTCACTGCTTTGGAACAGAGTAGCGTAATACGATATCAACACTGAATTTCTAAAGCAGTATTTTGAATTCAGCTTTTGGAAATAAGAAGTGCCAGAAGTTTATTTTTATCTGTGCAACGTGAAAGAAAGAGACTCTATACATAAATAAAGAGTGGAGGGGCTGGTGGATTCATTCCCACTGGTTTATACTGTAACTAGCTTTTAAATTATAATCACTGTATAGCTTCCATAAGCTTAATCTGATGGGCACTGAGAGGCAAGGTTCAATTACTACGCTAGCCTACACTGCGAGACAATAATGCTCTCTAATTTCTTACTTGATGAATTGCATTATGTCAGGTTCAAGCTAAACATATGGGTGACAGAGCTGATGGCTTTGACTGAATACTGCTGTCTGTTTGGCTGGAACCAAGCTGAGGGAGCAGGGCTACAGTTACAGTCACGGGGGGGGGTGTTTAGGCTGACCATAATGCAGCAAGATTTGAGTGTGTGTGCAAGTGTGTGTGTATGTTCATGTGGGTACTACAGAGAGATAAATAGTGTGTGATTTAAAATGAAAAGAAACAGAAACGGAATAAATTTTTTTTTTTTTTTTTTTTTTTAAATTGTAAAAATGAAACAGATGGGGAGAAAGACGAAGATTCACAGAAAAAGATAAACAAAGCTGCGTCTAACCTGTGTGTGTGTGTGTGTGTGTGTGTGTGTGTGTGTGTGTGTGTGTGTGTGTGTGTGAGAGAGAGAGTGTGAGGCATGCATGGATTTAATGAGCGCTCTGACCTTGGAGTGGGTGATGGACAGGGTGTCCACCCAGACGCGCCAGCCACCCCACTCATATTTGATGGCGTGGTAGAGCAGGATGCGGAAGATGGCGTACACCATCTCTGTGATTTTCTGCTCCTCGCTGTTTCGCGGGTTGATGAAGCACAGAGAGAGCATCCACTCCTGCCACACCGAGCACTGCAGCAGGCTCCTGAAACAAAAAGTACTCGGCGATGAGAAGGTTGGTGTAGTGCTGAATGTGAATCCCACTGACACGTAAACACTGTGTTGAGTAGTGTGTGTGTGTGTGTGATGTGATTCTCTATCCTGTGAAGTGGCTGAATTCTTACCTGCGGTTCTCTCGGCTGTTATTGAACAGTTTGATCATGTCTGACAGAAAGACCCGGCGCACCTCCATGCTCTCAGGGGATGGGGGAGAGTTCTTCAGCAGAGCAGCTATTACCTTCAGAATCTCTAGAAATATTAACAGAAGCAAAGCCGTTTTGTTCAAGGACTGAAATGAAAAATGTTCAGGGAGCCGCAAAAATGAACATAACACGGCCTGAAAATATACTGATACTTTATCTGTTATAATGCATGTCTGTGTTGTCCATTTTGTAATATAATACATTTCAGGAAGTTGTATTTTCAAGGATTATAATAAAAAAGTTTGGATTTGGAAACATCCAACATTCACTTGCTTTTTGGATGCCGATGGGGAAACTGCACAAATCAACAACGAAATCATACATTGGTCTCAACATGTGCAAATCATTGTGTCACAAACTATCTGAACTCCCAGATGTACACACCTAAAAATCCGCGCCTTTGGTAAGAAAAACAGAACAGAGGAGTATAAAAAAGTCTGGGCCATTGATCTTTATTATACTGTAATGGTTTTGGTATCGTTTCAAACAGAGCCCGAGTCACAGGCCCTTCTGGAAGGCTTGGCTTCGGTTAAACCGAAGAGACTGACTGTTTAGATGAATTATCTAGACAATGTCAGTGTCCATTTGCTTTGAGTAGAGAGACGGCAGGGCTTGGATTTCACTTGTCTCTTCAGACCTTGGCACTAACCTCTGCCCCCTTTGCCCCAGCAGACGGTTGTGTTGTTTCTACGCCTTAGTCACTCAAATTATGAGTCGCTGAACCTTTACCGCCAGAAAATTACCCCAGCATGTACCGGGAATGAGGATGGAGGGATGGCGTATTCCCTTCTTTTTTCCATTTGCTTTTGGTTCCTTTCCCTTGAGTTAATTTGAGGGAAACGGTACTTCCTCGGTTTGTTTGATTGGCTCTGACGTTACTAAAGACTGCAATCAGGGGGCCATTTTGGGAGTTTGTCACAGATTAAATCAAGAGAATGCACGGCAAAGGAGAAACAGACCACCGCTCTATGTTCCATAGAATGTGCTCACATGTACAAACCCATACAAGGTTCCTATGATATATATCGCCTGTCTAGGACGGTTGGGTAGGAGAGTTTTTAACACAATAAAGGCTTAAGATAATCAATGTGTGACTGCAGCAGGACCTTGTCAGATTAAGGCTGGTTGGAAGTAAACCTTGGTTGTGATTACACCAAGTGCTTGGATTTCAAACTGATTAAAGCTGTTTTGCAAGTGTGTGCACAGAGGTGCAGTGGTATGTGTGGAAGCACCGGTATAAAAGACAGAGGGATGTTTTCTTTTCTTAGCTGAAATGAATACTCAAGAGTTCACTATATAAAAACATTTTGTGAGCCGACATGAAACCAGAGGTAACGGCCTGAAAATATAGGATGGGAACATTGATCTAAGCCAGGAGTTTCAGCCAGCTCAGATTGTTTTGTAATGATGCACTGGTAGAAAAAGTAAATGCAAAAGAAAAAAAAAAAAAGTACGTGGGTTTTTAAATATACTTTTACATTAAGCCATAATTTTATTCAAAAATCTCTGTTTAATTATGTTATGATCAATACAAGCAATTAAATCATATTTTTAATTATGAATTTTTAATTGTAATTTAAATGTTATTTTAATATAGAATATAAAACATTAACATGATTAACATTAACATTAAGTTTGATGGTAAAATACGAAAAAAGATAATTACAAAATATTGCAACATTAGATATTTACTCCACAATGTACATACAAATACTGTATCAATATTATACATATGAGTTAAGCAAATGCTGAACAATTAAACTCTAAACTCACTTAAATGCAATTATATAATTGATTGAATTCATTAAATGCGTAAACCAATATAACATTTCTTACACACTGAATGAAGTCCCGTTATAATTTCATTTCATTTATCATTTCTTTTATATGTAAATTAATCCTGACAATAAAACTAGCAGATGTGTGTATTTGTCACACAAAGCATTTGTTCCATCCTCATGCTAGGCTCACTTGGTATGAAAATACCCTCCGGCTGCTAAATTTATGTCCTTCATTTGTTTGACTGTATATAGAGATCGCACAGTTCCGTGGGGAATATCCTTACAGTGCAGTATAGAGCAATAGGTATGTAGAGGGTACGCTGCAGGGGATGATTTAGGAGAGTAGTGTGGCGCAGAGGAGGCACTTACGTGGGTTGAGAATCTTCACAGTGGAGTCGGGGTCCGGATGCTGTTTATGGATCACTTGAGTGCAGATCTGCTCTGTAAGGATCTACCACGGGACAGAGAGGGGTTTCAAGTCATAAATATCTACATCGGTCCTAACAATAACAGAGAAACAAACCCCACTATGGATACACATAGCTATGTATATGTTTCACCATCATGCAGTATATTGGGGAATAATTACAGGTGATCAACTATGGAATTTATTGTTTCATGTATTTCATTAAAATTTCATATTAAGTTGGAAAATTTGACAAACGTTAGCGTGCAAGGCACAAACTCAGCAATATAGTGAATCATACACACAAAATGCATATAAAAAATAAATACTGGCAAATAGTTTAACACAGAGCTTAGTATTGTAGTTCATTGTTGGCTAGTATGTTCAGGCCGGGAGAATGAACGTTGGCAGAGCTCTGACCTCGAAGAGCACGTTGTAGGTTGTCATGGTGAACTGGCTGGAGTGGAGCATCAGGCGTTCAGTGAGCAGAGAGAAGAGGCCGTGACTCATCATGACCTCAGACTTCCTCCTGATCAGGAGGTCAAAGGTCAGTAAGTAAACAGCATCAGCATTTGCGATTCCACTGTTGAGAAAATAATGCAGCACCTCTTCTAAACTGGAACATGCTGCACTGTACAAAACTGGCTTGACATCAATGCAATTTATTTCCAAAGTAATTTTAAAATCATATTGAAAATGTCCTTGAAAAATCACACATGTTGAGAAGCAGCAAGGGGGGAAATCTGGAGGTTCTGATGAGTCAAATAATTACAGCAGCTGAAATCTGTAGCTCCAGCTCACATTTGACATGGAGGAAATGAAAAAGTGAATCCTTGCTGACTAAGTAAGAGGAGTGCTTCACTGAAAAGTCTTTGTCACTTTCATCTCTCATCATGCATCACTTCCAATTTTAGCATGGTAACTCAACAGACTGTGGACAGTTTGCAGATAGCTTTAGGATCACAAGGCTTAAAAGCTGTTACTGAAACAGGACAAGAGTTGCTTCTGGTGCTCCTATTTAAGCAGAGGCCGCACACACTACACTGTAATGGTTGGTCAGAAGTAATAATGAACAATTAACGATTAAATTTGCAATATGACCTGAATTTCATCAAGCATTTCCACCCAAAATAGCTCAAAAGAGACACAACCGTATGAAAAGAATACTCGAAATGAAAATAAAGGTGGTTTGCTGAACTGCATGGTGATTCATTTTTTTTAGTTTATTTTGACAGTGACGCCTGCAGCTAAATTGAGTATCAACATTAACATGACCCATTTTGAAAGTGTTTTTGAAATTTTGCTGTATAAGTAGATTCCTACAATACAATAATACATCATTATCATTAGGAAACTGACCTTCTTCTTTTAAAACGTACATGAACTTCGTAAAACTGAAATAAGTAGCCACAGAAACCACAAAAGAAATTTGAAGAATGAAAATTATGGAATCAACGGTAAAATTTATCAAAATGTATAATGTAATTGGATGTAATGTGACATAATGTAATTTCAGTTATTTCTTCATTTTACTCATGAATGTATGTTCCGTTACATTTTTAACACACTGAAATACAGAAAACACTATAAACTATAACGTGTATAGTTTGGGAAATAGTGATAATATTTTAACTTTGATATATTACTTACTTCGGTGACAAATGTTTCAGAAAGTAGCCCATCACTTTGAGCGCCTGCACTCTTATTCCTTCACTTTTAGAGGCCAAGAGTTTGTAAATCACACTGTGAAAAAGCAAAATCACATTCAATTAAATACATTTACAAAAATTTTTTTTTTTTTTTTTTTTTTTTTTTAAAGTGACATTAGAAGTTTACACTTAACATCTGACACACTTGTAGTATCTATTTAGAGATAGTAGTATTGAGTACACCATTTTCTTGCCAAACATATTTCTTTTGTGAGAAACAGAATTTGATGTGTTTTAAATGAAACAAAGAAACAATGAGCCCATTTTGCATCCACAATCTAATGTGTGACACAAGACGAAAAATATGACAATTAAAATAATCAGCTCCAACTGTGACTCATTTTTTAATTTGAGCAAAAACATACTGATATAACTACAAGCACATTTGCAGATAATACAAACAGCGATCGTTACCGAATCCCATTGCGCTGGTCAAAGGCCTGGACCATCGACCCAGGATGTTCAGACATCAGAGCCACTAACAACTGCAGCACATCCATGAGATTGTCATCCTGTTGGACAGAGAGCAACGGCACAATTATTGCATCTACTGAAGCTGAAGTGAACCAGATTTCGAGAGTATATCTTAAATTATGAGGAACTTGTATTCAGCTGAATATGTCAATAAAAGATAAAAGGAAAATATATACGCAGTTACTCATTGGTATTTATATTCCTGCTTTGTATATTAGTGGCAGTAGCAGCAGTAATGAGAGAAGGTAGTAAAAATCCAGTAGAAATACTGGAGTCCATCACAAGCATCTGAATTACAGTATGTGCTCTATAAAATGAAGGGCTTCTACATGTGGCTGGCTTTTCCAGGCAGTTCTGTAATCACCCTTTATTCTTACAAGGTTCACTGTGTTACTGACTGATCTGACTGATTCATTTGTTATGCGTCACTCCACTGTAAACAAAACCACCTCTGTCAGGACATCTAACTGGCAGACGTGGAAAAATAACGAGGAACAGAAATGCTGCCTTTAGCAACAGGAACTGTTTGCTCTTGCTCTGCACATCAGATGGTGGGAGGACAGAGTGCAGTTCTGTGGTGTCATGTCGCCATCTGGTGGCGAGATATCTGCTGCATGAATAACGGCGTGCATGCCTACCTCATGCATGGTAAGGAGGTAGTTGAGGATGCTCTGTAGCTCGTCCTCTTTGACTCCATGATCCTGGAATACAATGACAGATTAATTCACAGTTGTTTCACAAGAGTCAATATGTTTTACTCTCTACATACCACTACCCCCTGACTGTACATGAAGGCTAATCACATCTGTGTGAAGCTATTACACTTGCTTTGGGAGTGAAGGTGACAAACAGTTAATTAAACTAATGGCGACTTTTTAAAATATGGTAGATTCAATGCTTTGGAAAGTTATTTTAAACACAAGAAAAAAAAAATAAAAACAATCCCAAGTAATGTGAATATGATGAGCAAACAGTGAAGCACATTCATCATTCATCATTCATTTCCCTCTAACCTGAAGAAATGAGGCATGACAAAATCAAGCAATACACAAGTAGTGGTACAACCAAAAATCACATCAAAGCATAAAAATCTCATTAGTATCCAGTCAAGATGTTGCTCTCTATAGAGAAAACCATTGTTAAAGCAAGAAATGATCAGATTGTTAAAAGTGTTATTGAGATTGAATAACCTTTTGATTAACAAAAAAATATCTACAGTCTCCACATATACATTATTAACAGCACAGTGTTAACTGCATGCTCTCAAGCATAGTGCATTATGTATGTAAACAATCCAACTGCAATCAGAAAGCACCAGCAACAACACATATTTTACACATATCGCTAACGGAACCACTAGTGCACATAACTTTGGCATCCAAATGTGCCACTTTCTAAAGTGAATCAAGACTTTTTTTTAGGAGTGGGGGGTGGGGGGGGGGTTCTGGGACCTGGACTTACTTTCATTATGAGCTGTTTGACAAACAACAACAGAAAGGCTCGCAGAGACAGGATCTCCTTCTGGTTTGGCCTCGGACCATCTGAAAAATCAAATAAACAAACAATGGCTGATGATGTTGATAATACCTAATGAATGAGCAGCTGAGCAGGAGCCAAATTTATTAAAAAAAAAAAAAAAAAAATTCCTTCTTTTTTTTTTTTTTTCTTAATGTGTAGATGATTTGAAGAACTTGCAGTGAGAAGTTGTGAATATTAGTATAGTCTGTGTTTCTATATGTGATTCCATGTTTCTGTGTACAGGCGTGTGTGGATGTGAAATCTGCCTTTACATGCAGATACAATGCAAGATGAGGAGTAGTGACACCATACAAGAGTAAAGTGCCATTACTGAATTACAGAACATTATATACATCTTCAGTGAGGTCCAAAAGTCTGAGACCACGCTCCCAATAAATTGAATGGGAAAGTGGTCTCAGAATGGGAAGTATGCAGTATATATACAAAATATGTAGTATAGTATATATAAAATATATCTCACCAAGGCCTTTGGGGATGACCCCACTGCGGTCCTGTGGGTTGCCAACCCAGTAGTAGAATTTCAGTGTATGCATGACCTGGAGCACAGTGCCCACCCTGCGAATGGCGTTGTAGATGGTCACTGTGCTGATGAACTCTGTCGCCAGGTAAGTGTATAGTGTCAGTTGCACCTGCAAAAGACAGAGCACACAGGAAAATGCACATTACACACGCACACTTGATAGTTTGAGTGGAATAATCCAGTTTTAGTGTGTCCTAGCTTTTTGCTCCTTGGAGAGGAAAGTGGAGGCTTCTAAGCCCATAAGGGTTGTAGGCAAGCCACTCTCATTTAAATAGTCACTGAGTCAAAGATGAAGGGATAACCTTGAACTGTGAGCTGAACTCTGAAACACTGGAAAAGAAGAAGTAGGGCAGAAACATACAGGACAGGAGAAGGTAATTATGACTGTGCAGGTCTGTGTGTGTTCTATCTACATAGAACACACACGCTGCTTATCTCCATTTTTTAAAAATGGAACTAAAGGTAGAATAATGTGCTTCTGTGAAAGTGTGTATTCCTGTTACCTTGGCAGGGGCATGGATCCAGATGGCAGGGTTGAACAGAATGTGGTCACACAGCTGCTTGAGCAGCAAGATGCCATTCTGCAGGTTGCTAAGGTATCTCGAAAAGGCCAACACAATCTCGAGGACGGGCCGCGTCACATGCACCTTGGAAGACTGCAGCACAGACAGGGAGACAGGGAGGCACAAAGAGTCAAAATATGAGGTGAGAAAAGGGGAAGATAATGTGTCAGTGAAAGGAGTCAGGGAAAAAAAGCAAGTGGTGAATGAGGTATAACACAGAGAGGGGAGGGAGAGGACACGTGCACAGAAAGATGTGTAGGCACTCCCCTCCTGCCTAACAAGCACACAAGCCAGCTGTGACCTCTAAATACAGCTGAGGGAAAACAGTCTGTCTTATATTAAGTGTTGGTGTGTGCCTGTGTTAGTGTGTTTGTGGCGTTGAGGGACTCAAGATCAGCCTTATTATTTGTGCTGGGTTCATTATGAGTGCAGCTACTGGTACAGGAGGATGGCTCTCTTGTGTATTTCTTTGTTATCTGAACCAATTTGTGTTTGTCTCACCTTCTCCAAAGTGTAGCCAATGACGAGAAAGCCTTTGCAGGCCAGGACCTGCTCTTGCATAGCCACTGAGTTCTTCAAGAGCTCCATCACAAAGGACAGCAAAGTGCAGCTGAGAGACAAGACAGACAGATGAGACAGAGACAGACCAACAAAGACACAGACGGACAGACAGAGACAAAGAGAGAATGAGACAGTGAGTTAGACAGTGACAATAATCTATGTAAGCTGCTGACAAGGCCCTGGCTGTGAAGGGCATATCCTACATGAAATGTGATTGAATGAGGGTGTCGTGTCTCCATTGTGGGAGACGCGACTGGGAGAACAGATTCTAGCTAGCATCACCTTGAGGGGAGCAAATACAACAACACTGCAGTATACATATAAGATGGCCTCACAGCTTTCATGCTCAGCATCAGAAAGTCTGTAGAGCCCGTGGTACTGGACTCAAATCTGGGAAAAATCTTAAAAATCTTAAACGATAAGCCGTGTGGGTTGTTTGAGTACTGATATCATGAACCTTCATGTTAGCTTAACATAACAGAACTTACTTTAGATAAGTAAAATTTCCGTTCACCATTAAGATCAAACTTATCATTTACCTGAGGATACAGTGACGGTTGGTCCAGTGTCATTTTAAAAATAAAGTAAATAATGTATCCTTCAAATTGTCTCATTTTCAGTATTTAATTTCTGAAGTGGCTTGCGATATATAACTAATTCAATTAATTGCATCAGAAACAATAAACTTATGATAATAAGATTAGTTAAATGTTAATGGTTATGCAGCATAACTGGCTGTTGTCCCGCTTTATAGCCATTAAACTAGCAGCCTTATTATTTACAGTCTGTATGTTATATAGCATCACAATGGCTCAATGATACCGAACAAAATCCAGAACTACAGATTGTTCAGTGTGTGTGTGTGTGTGTGTGTGTGTGTGTGTGTGTGTGTGTGTGTGTGTGTGTGTGTGTTTACCAGACAGAGGTGTCCAGCTCATGGCTGGAAGGCTGGCAATAATCCAGCTGTGCAAACAGAGGGAAGAGGACCTGCACGCCTCCAATAGAGTGTATTCCACTCTGGACTGAGTGAGTCACCACAGCCTTCACGTCCTACAGAAACAAACACACATGGCCACATTTCACACATACATGGTCAGCATTTGTATGTGGGTCACACAGATATTTGCTCTGACAACCACAGTGATGAGCACAAAGTTAGCAACTGTGTGCTGACAGAATTTGAAAGTAGCTGCATAGTTACATAAGTCAGAAGCAAACAAAACGAGAAGACTTTACAGTATGCTTTTATCAGCTACAACCTGTAGTTGTCCCTGTTCCCATGTAGTCTAAACTTACACCATAGTTTTTTCCTTGGCAAAATACTTGAGAGGGTGAACACAACTCAGGATCTCAAAACCCAAGTATGAAGCCTTAGTGTTTGTTTTTTTTGTTCACTAATGATTTAAAAAAAAAATACTGACAAAGAGGAAAATATTGTCTTTTAATGTCTGGTAATGTGGTGCCCAAGCTGGTGTCAGTGTTGTCTGTTGCGACACCAACGGTGGCTTGGCAAAAGTTTTCCCTCTCTATAGGATTGGAATTTTTGAGCATGGCATAGCAAAGCTGAAAATATAGGTCACATAGTCATTCATATTTCACATTGCATGTGTGTGTTTGTGTGGTGGAAGGAGCATATGTTTGTGTGGCAGTAAAGCCTCCCTCACAAAGGAAACAAAGCATTGTCTTTGATGAGAGGGCATGAGAGAAAACTCAATTAGTGTTTCAGAAAAGACAACTCAAAGTGAGTGAAGGAACAGTATTGTGTAGTGTGGGTGTATGTATTTCTAAGCAGCGTATGGAAAACCTCCAGAAAGTTCACCTCCTACTTTTCACAGGATAAATGCACCATTACATGTATATAGTTCCAAACTAAATCTCAGTCCCATAGAAAGCTAATTCCACAATTAGAGCACCAGGATGGCATTTTTCAGCAGCTGCAGCAGTCTGGCTTGCTCAACACATTTGCACCTCTGCCCTCATGAGGCTATTAAAATGAAAAGATGCCAACTGGGCCACTTTCATTATTGCGCAGGAAGAAAGGAAGAGTAAAGAGTGGTACATACGGCACAGTGGGAGGGAAGGAGCAAGTATGCAGGTGGTGAATGAATCTGCACTGACATTGCTTTAAAGTTGGTGCAGCGTTGTGGCTTCAGCTTAAAGTTAAGTAATGGCAATTCCAGCAATATCAACTCCAATGGGAAGGGCTATCACTTGCTATTACAAGCACAATGTTACATCAAAGGCATCTTACCTGCAGCATGAGCGCGTGGGGTGAATGGACGAAAATGGAGGCGTTGTCCTTGGGGGAGGACTCAAGGCAGAGCTGAGCATCTGTGGCGCGAGGGTTGTATGTGAAGGCGATACTCGAGGACAGCTTGCCATCATACAGTAATGTCTTATGATGCTCCGCAAACAGCAGGTCACTCTCAGCCTTGTACTTGAATGTGCCCTGGGTAGGAAAACGTCGAAGAGGAGAGAGAAAGAGGTAGTGGAAGACAGCACACAAGTTGAATAATACTTCTCATCAGCCACTACAGAAAATGTGTCAATGTCTGTATTTTACAATGCTCCAAGATATTAAAATAATACATGGAAAACGCAAATTGAAAATTATTACGAATTTCAGTTGATTTTCAGCATACTTAATCTGCTCGTGTAAACTGTTATGCGTCTCTGTTAAATGGTACTATTGCACAAATGCCTCATGCTGTGTTCTTTCCGACCTGGTAACCTGGACCCAGCTGATAGATGGCCAGGATCTGAGCAGCACTGAGAGCCTCTCCAAACAGGTAAACTGCCCCCATCTGTCCACAGAACACACGGTTGGCATCTGCCGTCTCTGACGATCCCAGGAAACACTTGTCAAATGTCTGTAGTAGTGGGGGGGGGACAACAACAACACAGATATAGATGAAAAGAAAGAAAGAAAGGAGGGAAGGCAGAAGGAAGGAAGGAAATAAGGAAGTAAAATAAGAAGGAAGGACAAACAAGACCAAAAATAACAAGAAAGAACAGAGGGAAAAGGCACATTCGTGTCAACACTTGCTATAAATGGCAACAGCCTCAAACTATGAGCATACTGTGGCTAACATGATAACGTCCCATCTTCCTCGTGTCATGGTCAGTGAGGCATAAGCAGAAGTGTTGAAAATGATGAGGCCACGTCTCAATCAAGAAGCTAATTTGCTTTCTGACATACTGACACTTCTAGAGGATTATAGCACACTGTGGAGGCATTTTCAGTCCTGAACAAAATTTGATTTAAGAAACCTCATATCTCAGCATGACAGAAAGCAATCCTGGGGACTGTGAGAGAGTTCATATGGTGATGTGAGAGAGGTGCAGTCTGTGTATGTAGTCATTTTCCACTGTGCTATCCATGCTAAAAGATGGAGAGAATGGTTTCACCCCCGAGCCCTCTGACAGCAAAGACTGAGATTAGATATATCTGTGAGTGAGGAGGGCATGAAGCGGAGGCTTTGCTTTTCGGTTCTGGTACAAACTCCTGCAGCAATATGTGGTTTTGAAATTGATATTCGACAGAAAACCTTTTCCAACCCGTATATGAACACACACCTTCTACCCCATAACCATTTTTCAATTAGATTTTGTTTAACAATGAAATATTACAGGTGGTTGTGGTGTCAGAACGTGTTCAAATTGCTGCTACTCACGTCACTGGTGTTGACAAACCAGGCGATGTCTCCAAAGGAAGCCAGTTCCCCGTTCACATAGCAGCTAATTTCACTGTTCTTCCATCGGTTGTAGATGTGAACAAGAGTCACCATGTACCACTGCAACAACAAGAAGCATGCTCTCACACTGGAAACTGCAACAGTACATATGGAGTATCAATCACACACACAACTAGATGTCAATAAGTCAGCCTTCGAGTATAAGCTGTTTAATTAGCCTCATTCCATCACATTTCAGGACTCAGTCCCCTCAAGCTACAATCCCACCTACTTCGGTTTCTAGTTTTCTCCTCAGCCTCAGACTACTGTTACCACAGTGAAATAGGTTATTATGGTTACCTCCGGACATGGAGGAACATGCATTAAAAATAGAGTGAAAAAAAATCAACTAAAATGAGTCCTCTGAGTCCTCATGAGGCTTGTTGAGGTAAGGTGATGCCTTCATGCCCAGGGGAAGGAGGAAGTTTCAAATTGTCCACAGGCAAAGGCTCTCTCTGACTGCAATGGTCTTCACTGTGTACTGCGCCTGGGAGGGACTGAGAGTACCGGATAATCCCTCTCTCCCAGCGCCCTCATTCCTGCTTCTTCTAGTTTTGCTTTTCCCCAGAGTAAAGTGAGATGTGACAGTTTTTTTTCATAGAGCAAGGTCTAGATTTATTGTGTGTGTGTGTGTGTGTGTGTGTGTGTGTGTGTGTGTGTGTGTGTGTGTGTGTGTGTGTGTGTGAGACTGATTATGTGTGTGCTGACGTATGATTTCAATGATCTATTTACAGAGAAATTTCTAGGATTTGTCTTCTTATGACCATGAATATTTGGTTTGCCCGGGTTACCAAACCAGAGCTTGTATTCTGTTTTGTGTTGTCTTCCTTTTGTACCTTCTGTGGTTTGAAGTCATACTTTACACAGTGCTGGAATCCTTTTCCCTTGGATTTTAATGAGGTCACTATCAAACAGCCGCCCACAAAGTGCGCAGAGTAACCTAGGCCTTTGCTGGTGCGGAAACTGAAAAGAAGGAAATAAAGGGAGAGCACAAAACACACAGCTTTAGTTTTTGCTCGAGGCTGCTCACTTTCATGCAGACTACATTCAAGGGCAACGTGGGTTATAGTATTTAATTTATCATGTAAACACTTTAAAAGGGTCTCAAAAGGATAAAGATAGCAAACAATAATTTCTCAACTTCACAGACTATTCCCATCATTCTCTGCGTCCCGGCGAGATGGGGCCCCTGCATGTGATTTAGTGAATTAATCTCTTTTTAAAAAGGGCAGAGGAGCTTTTATTACAGATTCTCTCAAGCAGCTCGTTGGCTGCCCGGCTTGGTTATCACTTTCACAGAAGCCAAAACAGATCCCTGCTGTATAAATTAGATTTCTGACAGAAATACATTTTTGGTTGAAAATAAGATGAGCAGGAGGCTTGATTTACTTGCTCCTCAGAGAGGAAGCAAAGAATGAGGAGACAGGAAAGATGGGGGGGGCGCACAACCGTTTTTTCATCTGTGAGGCTAGAAACATTTGCAGTACAGCTTTGGGCTTCAAACACATTTCAGTGGGGATGTTAACACTTAAAAACATAACTTCAATATTATCCAGCTGTGCAACACCACCTTTCATCTTTCATTACAGTACAATGTGCACTACTTCCTTAAGCATTTTCTTACATATATAGCATGTTCAAACAAAATGTAACATTTAAATGCCAAAAAAAGGGCAAAGGTTTAGGTTCACTGGTCAAATAACAGAGGTATATCGTTCCTATGTTACCTACCAGTACAGGTAAGGCTTGTCTTTGTCTACATTGATGTTGTTGAGAGGATCCATGCGGAGCCACGTGTGGAATGTAAACCCATTCTGGTATGGCCATTTCGCTATGGGAGGCAGAGCTATCGCCTGTTAGGAAAGAAATGACAGTAGAAAACAGGAAGTCACAGATGTATATATGGCTACCTTTGTATTGACTAGATGCAGTGAGCCTTTTAAAATAAACAGCACCTAATTAACTAGTATAGTAGGTCAGTCATGTCAATAGTCCACAAAAAAGGATTAAGCAAACAAATATGAAGCAATCATGGCCTCTAAGGAAAAGTTAGAAAACTATTATAAAAATATAATCTTTGTGTGCATGTGTGTGTGTGTGTGTGTGTGTGTGTGTGTGTGTGTATGTGTGTGTGTGTGTGTGTGTGTGTGCACGCATAATGTGCTCCCAGGCCTTCCTCTCTCATTAGCGGGGCAACACAGGAAGAGGAAGGTGCATGTGCACTTTTCAAACACTATGCTGTCAGACACAGAGGAGTTCTAACAGAGTTCAGATGAACCAAATCAGACCCAAACCCACAAGGCAGACTTCTGTACGCATAAAAACACCATCACCACAGCAAATGAAGGTTACATACAGAAGCTGGCAACCACCCACCCACACACACACACACACACACACACACACACACACACACACAATGTAAAGGGCCTTGCATAAACTACTGGGACATTAAATGGGGAACATTTTTACACAGAGGGAGGAAAAACGTCCTGTAAGATGGGCACTTAATGTAATGAAAAGTTAATTCATCTTCATGTTACAACTGTTCATTTGTCCTTTGTTCCTACAAACAGATAACTCCTAAAGACATTAGTCCAAAGACTTAGTGACTTAGTTGTTTACAACTAATGACTGATCGAAGAGTCATTGTGATGTACTAAGGTATGCGAAAATCCTCCTGAAATGAACATACTGGCATGCTACAACATGCTCTGCGGCAGGAAGAGGAAAAACAAGCGCATCTCTCAATGAATGTGGTAAATCATGCATGAGCAAAACAATGCTTTTGTAAAGTTTCAGTGCAACGAACACGAGAACAGGAGAGCGCAACACACTTAAAAAGAGCTGAAACTTTAAATTGTTTCTGATAGTCAAAAATGCGCTAAATAAGCTCTTATCCTGTAATGTGTCTGTATCACACTTACTACTCTTAACCAAAACCTCATCGAAAGTTTGTCTAAATTAACACATTGTGCATCTATAAAAAGACAGGAAAGGAGACAAGGTTGCAGCCGAATTTTCCCTTATACTAATGAAAAGGAACAAGGAGAAGTTTTGAATGAAATAATGAGCAGGCAAGGTAAAACCCAAGTCCTCAAAGCACGATTTGAATAGTCCAAAGCTGAACTGCCCCAACATGAGTAATTTAGTCAGACACACATTAACTATGCAGACTTAAAGAGCACATGCAAACACACATACTGTTTCATCAGAAAGCATGCTGTTAGACACAGCTCCATTTCTACATTCTTCACAACATTTCAGAAAGAGTGCAGAAGTCTTTGAGGTGTGAGGAGGGTCTGAGTCGTAATAGCAGACTAGAAAATAACTAAGAGAATGTGTAAAGCTTATCAATGAGGCAAAATTATATGGGTCAGTGAATGGCTGGCTCAGTGGAAAGCAGCTCAGAAAGTACGTATTATGAAAGGGATTCAGGAGAGATCACCATGCAGTATCTGAAGTCCTGTCTTTCTCCCTCTCATTAGTATTTTTTTATGAAATATTCTTTATAAGCTGAAGCCAAATAGATTTTTCTGTCCATATAGTGAAACACTGAAAACACTATGCAGTCCATTCTTTACTCTCAACTCTTGTTAGCTCATCATCTTTGTATAAACACAGTTAGGGAGTGGATGGGTGTGTTGTTTTAGTTGGTAGTGCAGTGGCACTGTACTCACAGCTGCATTTTTCCCTGGAAAGCTGAAGAAGGAGTCAGGACCGTTTCTGTGAGCCATGTACTTCAGCACTGACAAAAGCTTCACTGCATGACGAGGCTGAGGAAAAAACACAAATGCACAGGGATCATTTTAGGCAACTGATAATGTGGTATTAATGTCCAAACAGGCACACACACACAAACACACACACACAAAAGTTCCTACATGCAGCCACAAATTATTAAAAGCAGGTGAAACTTTGTTTTTGCTTGTTCTAAATTTACCCCTCAGACTCATTAGACTTTGACATCCAAAGAGATTTACTGAGCAGAAGACTTTACTCATGATCACATTATACAAGCACTTTGTACTGCAAAGTACACCCATTTAAAATATGTTGCTCTAACACACAGAATTTTAATAGTCAGATCAATATGAGTTAAAACAGATTTTTTTTTTTTTTTTTTTTACATTTTTCAACATGGTTGTAGTTTATTGCGTTCAGTACTATGGCACTTCATAGTTGAAGTTCTGCACTCATCCCATCCACCCTGTCTCCCCGGATATTTCACAAAAACAAAATGCGGAGCAGTGGTAAGAGCTGCTTGAAAGTGGGAGGGTGAGGTGAAATTTAGAAGCATAAAATCAACTTGCCCTATTTCCTTGACAACTTGATTAGCGTCAGTGATCAATGGGTTACTCTCCTTTTCTTTCTCGCTTCATCTGCCTCTCCCTCTGAGCCACTGGTTCTGTCTGGATGTAGTAACTTATCTTCTGTTAAGGTATCATACATCTTAAATTCACAGCGACTACTCTCTTATAGCCGCATTCAGCTCAGGCAGTCTATTTCTCATGTTCCACAACTGTGCAAATGCTACGTCTTTTGGCTCATATTGTTTTAATGTTATAGTAAATATAGAGTGAAAACAGTAACGTAAATTTAGAAACTCATGCATAATCTCATGGACCCCCTAATATCAATAATGTAGTGCTGCTCTGGATGCAGGAACACTATGGAGTAGAAGTCTGGTTTCACATGATTTATCTTGTCTATGATGAGGGCATTGGCCTGCGGGACGGCAGCAGTTGAAGTGTTGCTAGCACATTCCTCATGCAGGTCCCAGACGACAAAGACGGATCGGCGTGGCATGACTCTGACTCACCCACTGGCCTTCCTCCCCTTGTAGTTTGCTGAAGAAAAGCTTCAGCTCTTTCACTGTGATGCTGTAGCTGGCAAGCACACCCAGCATGTCCACAAGTAGGTCTGCAAGACAGACACATAGCAGAGGGCAGGGATTAAACACAGAAACATACTGGGTTAAAGAGGCTGATACGATACAATAATTTACTCTAAAAGTGAAAGGAAGCGCCAAGAAAACTTTGTGGATAGTATCATCCAACCTCAGAATTATTACAATTTTAAGTAGCGGTTTTCTTAACTAAATATTGCAGTGAAGCCACAGCCACTAGAACATATTTAAAAGAAAAGTAGGGTGAGCAGGACCCAAGTTAAAAAAACAGGAGACTTAAAATAGAGAGGACACTCTGGGAGTCCCAGCTACTGTGCAGCCTCTTTCATTAGTTATTACTGACTAATGATGAAGCATAGACTGACAGATCTATGACTAGAGTGTACATGCACTAGCCTTGATTTAGCCCTCCAAATATAAAGATAAGTATTATCTGGCTGGTCTTTTTCCAAATCAGCATGAAAACTCTGCTGTTTGGCTCTGCACTTCACAATCAGTGTTTCAGTGTTTCAGACAAATTATATGAAGAGAGGAAGAGACATGTAAAAATCTGCAACAAACAGGAAGTTGTTGAGCTTAAACATAAAAAAAAAAATAATAAAAAAAAAAAAAAAAAAAAAAAAGATTAATCTAAGAAGAATTTTAATCTGTAAATATCAATCAATAAAAAAATGTTACATGCTTCTGAAAGACTTTATTAACGAGTTAATAGACTATGATTTGTAGTGTGGTGAACATTACTATAACCATTCCCTTCAGCCGCCTAGTTACTGCTGGGCTATATCACCCTTGCTTGACTGCACAAACCCTCTAGGCCAGCGCTGTTCTGGCTGGCAAAAGTTCACTGAGCCGAACACTGTAGGATTAATTTGTAGTAATTTGCAGATGGGCAACAGACTAGACTGAGACTCAGGGGAGACTGTACAGGATGATTGTGTCCTCGCTCAGTGTAATACATCAGTGTATGCAACACTGGAGGATGAAACCATGAGGGTATTGCAATTAAAAGAAGGCTGGATAGGAAAATTGTAGAGTTAGTTATTTTATTTGTGATTCTGATCACTGATTCGTGAAGTTGGAATTCATGCGTTTGCTTGCTCCCTCTCCACACAGCGGTCAAAAGGTGATGGGGACTCAGTGATTTGTCTTGGTCAAGCACAACTCAGCAAAGCTTGCTGTCATGGGGGATTGGTTTGGTAACACAACAGAAAACACTGTGTCGTATGCCTCCAATGCAAAGTAAATCAAGAGAAGACTTTTTGAACAAGGTATGCTTGTCAGTACCTGCGATCATACTGTCAGTGGTGGATATACGCTGCAGCACCAGCTGGATGAGCTCCACGTCAGTGCACGCCTGCAGGTTGCGGACACTCTTCTTGAGGATGGCGGTGAAGATGCTCCAGACCTCGGCCTGACAGGTGGGCTCACACTTGTCCAACAGCTCAACCATGCACATGATGCTCTCCGGCTCCTGGATGATGAAGTTCATCTCCAGGTCAAACTGTCCACCGACCAGCTGGAGGACAGATACAAAGAGAGGTAAGGGAGGGGGGAGAGGGAGACGGGGGATGGAGGATGTTCAGCGTCAGTTAGTCATCATGTAAATAGAAGTGAGCAATAAACAACTCAAAAAAAAAAAAAAAACCACACAAAAGAACAATGAATTCCTCTTTTATCACCAGCAAAACATAACCGAGAGCTTCAAAAGGGCATACATATGTGCACTGCATTATTATGTGTGTGCACACTCCTAAACAGATGATTAATCATGCATCAGAGCTGCTGCTCGCCAAGTGGATTAAAGGTCAGGGGAGAAACACGGGTCCCTGTCAGTCTATCTGCATCTCTGTCTGTCAGTGCACTGTGCTTTTTACAGCTAGCCTGAAGACACGTTTATAAACTCAGAGCAGAAAATATCAAACAAGTAGCCATGTCAGTGAAACTAAGCTAGACATCCAGACAGACAAGAACAGTGAGAAGTGTATTTAGAGGTCTTTTGTTCCTGTAGGACGCCCTGGAATATTAACAGCATCTGACACAGCCTGGCAGACACAGACATGGGTTGAAATTAATTTTCACTTACTATATTAAAGAGCATACACACAGTGAGAGTGATGACTCAACCCAACATCTATATTGATCAACAGTGGCTGCCAGTGTTTTAAATCAAAGCACCGTTTTTCATTTTATTTGCATGTTTTATACTCATGAGTGTGTTTCACTGTGTACTGTGGGAAAAGAATCAAACACATTTTCTTTTACAGCCACCAACACAAGCCTGTATTTTGAATCAAAAGCACAAAATCCTACTCAAATAAATGCATCCCACCATGTAAGTCAGCCTCAGCAGTGATCTCCAGCTTAGGATGTTCAGGGGGCGGCGAGGACGAATGTTCTTTGTGTGTGGAAATAAATTGTATGAGCCATAAATGTCATAATTTGTCAATTCTTAATAGTTGTGATGACATTTTTATTATTGAACCCTGCCTAATAGAAAAAGATAAGGAAAATAACAATGCTGATGTCAAATTAATATTGTGAGTAAGACTGTCATGTTTAGAATCAAGGAGGTGTGACTGGAGAAAAAAATACAAGTGTGATAGCCGTACTCGACCAGTAGACACGCTGCCTGTGAAAACAATGTGATTTGGTCCAGGGAATGGAAACTGTCCCATTAAAATGAGTGAGGTGGGATTAACTCCATGTGCGAGTGCTGGGTACAAGATAGGAGAGGAGGGGGACGCTGCTGCCGCAACATCTTTAAAGACAGGGGATAAAGTGATAATAACGCTGACACACACACCTCACCTATTGTCCCTTTAACCTCATCTCACAGATATGTATTTATTCTTTCATGTCAAGTATCAACATTAGAGTAATGATGTTATCCATCACCCCTGCTCAAAATCACAGAACACACAAGTCCCATTTCCTTTATCTCTCGCCTTTGTACAGTCTTTATTTTAAGATAGAACATAAAAATATGTTAAACATAATTATACTATTGTCATAGTAAAGTGCCACATGTATTAAACGGTCATATTGAGCCATTGTTCCTGTGACAACAACACTGTTCAGTTCTGTATTCAAGAACAAATATTATTGATTAGTCTGTTACTATTTCAATTAATTTATCCACTGTTAAGTCTATAAACGTCACAAATATTCTAGAAAATGCCCATCAACCCTAACCCTAAAGTCCCCAGAGCCAAACTTAATTTTATGAAGAGCACAAAAGACATTTTTTAACAAGGAAATCTAGATATCTATGTCTCGATATGCTGTAGATTTAAAAGCAGGAAATACTGTGATCAGGGAATGTCTGTTGGTCAGTACTGAAATGGTTAATCAAATCACTCAAGTTTTAGTCAGCATAAAGTAGCTTATCTTTACTTTGATTTGAAATTAATTCAAGGGGGTTGTTTCAACCAAATTACCAAAATATGTATTTTCTCTCTCACCCCACTCGTGTCTAGCCATGTCCAGAGTTTTGCTTTTACGTAAACAGGTTTTTAGAAATCCATAACTGAGGCTGCTGCTGCTGCTGCCAACCCTCAACAATGGAGTTGAGTGGAATTTCTAAATGCAGAGCTGTGGTGCTCACAGAATTTAAAAGAAATTCAACAGCAATTTGTTTCCAAAAAAACAATGTCCCGGCTACTCTGGATAATCCACACAACGGATTTATTTAGTAGAAAGTAGTTCCAATGAAAGCTTTTGCCGCTTTAGTTTTCAACGCTATGAATAGCACAAACAGCACATCAGTTGTTTAGGGGGAGAGGGGACAGAAATCTGAGATGCAGATATCTCAAACCTTGACAAATTAAAACAACCCAGAAGAAGTATGTGAAGAAATGCACTTTTTTGGTAATTTGGGTGACTTGGCTGTTTGATAAAGTCAATTTTATACATGTAAATAGAGTAAATAAAAGGTCAAACAAATGCAAAGGTTTCCAGTGAAGGAAATCATTTTGCCTAAAATATCCAGTGACCACCTGTTACGGCAGCGAGCCAGTGTTTAAGTAAAATATTTATAACAACACATGCATGTTGTTAATGCCCCACTGGTAACCTGGCTCCTTCGCTTTCTTGATAAATCACACAGCTGTCTACGGAGTGAAGTGTACTAACTTCAGAGTGGACGGCAGCCAGGTCCGCCATTAATGGATGCTGGGTGCCACTTTGCCACAGTAACAGGTGATTTATGAGCCTGACACCGTACACGAACCATCCATCCATCAGTCAGTTGACCAAAGGGACCAAGAACAAATATGAGGACGGAGACAGAGTGCCGCACTACAGTGAAACACACCTGGCTGTCTGGCACACAAAGGAGGATAATAGGGCTGACGTTGGACCTGATTTGTTCCTCCCTTCAAGGTTTAAGACACACTGCACAATTACCTTGGCAGATCGTCTCATTGCATGTAGTACTGTTTGTAGAGTCAGTTTTGACCGGCCTCCCTCTACTTATCCTTATTTTAATTTAGGCCACAATGATTCAATTCTCTTGATAGACAAACAACAACAGTGAAAGTATTTTTAAAATAAATCAAAATATACCAAAAGTTTGTTCATATATATATTTGTACATATTCTCAAATTCCACTGGGCTCCTGGAAATCGGGACTTGTGATGGCCACTGATCAAAATAGAAAATCTATAACTGACTGTTTTATAAAGAAACTGATTATTAGTTTTAGCATTAATGATTAAAAAAACTTTAACATTATGTGTTTAATAAGGCTGCAATAATTAGGCTTATTGATTAGTTGATGGAGAGAAAATTAATCAGGAATTTGCTTTTTTTTTTTCAAGCACAAATGGAAAACATTTGATGGTTCCACCTTCTTTGCTGATAATCTTTGAGTTGTGCACTGTTGGTCAGACTGATTTTAGCCTGAAGGAAATGGTGATGGGCATTTTTTCTTGTTCTTTGATGTTTTGTTGACTACATGACAAATATAGACCTGTGAAGTCTGTTGTTACAGAATGTGTTGGCTCTCAACATCAGTTGGTCTGTAAATGTCTGTGTGGAAAGTATTACAGTCTGTAATTCACAAGAAGATTATTCTAATAACTGCATCTAAAGAGTCTGTCTGGAGTGGCTGATAAGGATTTTTTTTTCTCAGTTTTTATCTTTGTCATGCAAAGAGGTGAATGTTTTACCTGACAGGTATATCTAAAAAGGTAGAAACCAGAGAGCCAAGAGAGCAGCCATGCCAACAGAATCTAAGTGCAGTGCTACAGCTGGTAGAAACTGCGCAGCAGCTGGTTATCTCTATGTTGGTGCTGGGTACAAAATATAGTAATATATGATCAGTAGCCTTTATAACATAAACAGATTGAATGAATTACACAGCCACTAATCAGCTGACATACTTGGAAATGTAAAATTAAAAATATAATTTTAAGTAACCATTTTCTATAGCTGTGTGAGAACATTAAATGTGTCTATTGGTAAATGGCAAAGATGTTTACAATATTTCAATTTGTTAAATAGTTCAATTCAAATCATTTACATTGCTCTATTTTAGGAACAGGTGTGGAAGGCTGCCAGCTCCAGCCTCAGCTACAGCAAAGGGTCTTTATGGCAGCTAGACACCAGATCCCTGGCTGGGTAACCCAGCCTGGCTGTTCTCCCCTGAGGCCTGCCTGAATTAATCATGGCTGAGCAGCCAAGCAGCCACTGGGCCGTAACACAAAGCCCAAATAGGCTTCTATGGTCTCCATGGAGAGCAACATAGGAGGATGGCAGGGCTAAATGGTACACCGGAACCAGTATTCATATCTGTTGCCTCAGCTAACCTTCCATTTCAGCTTACATGATAGACTCCTAGAAAGCTGAGATTTGAAATCCAATGTTAACAATGACAATGTCTGACATGAGGTTAATATTTCTACCACATCAACCCTGATAAGAGAGCAAAGTGTCAAATGTATGCATGGGTTGAATAATGGAGCTTTGAAATAAAACCGTTGTCACAAATAATACCATCCATTTCCATTCACACGTTGAAATGGCACTTAAAAAACTGAGTGGAAATGCAAGTTTATAAGACAAAATATACAAAAATGTTTTTATGCTTAGCTGATGTGGAATACTGAAAAAGATAAGATGCAGTAAAGCCAGAGCAGAACTGTTTTTTCTCTCAATAACTATTGGATGGATTTCTGTAAAATGTTCTCCTCACATCCACGGTCCGTGGAGGATAAAGCCTTCTGACTTTGGGGAACTCTTGACTTTTCAAGTAGCGCCTTGAGCAAGTTGGCATTTGTGGTTTTGAATGAAATGTCTTGACAACTGCGGTATGGATTTTTCTAAGAACTTTGGTGATGTCTGACTATAGTGTAAATTATTCCCTTCTCTAATTACAAACCACAGAGATTACACATTCTGGCAGTGAACAAGGAAGTGAGACTGAGAATAGAGCAGGGAAAGATTTACTAAAAGAGCAGAGCTATTTGAGGTCTGAGCAAGCTGACTTATAAAGCATTACAGCCAGTCATGTGATGCTGAAGATGAGAGAGAAAACAACAAATTACAGTCATTTTGTACAAAAGGGGAGGAAATTACTCTGCTAAAATTAATAGGCAGAAACACTGATGCTGTCAAGCCATGGCTACAGGGTGATGAGCCTGTCTGTCCATTGTGTATGTGTATCCATGTTGATGTTCATCTTTCAGTTCTCTCCCTAATGAAACTGCAATTAAGTCTATGGATGAAATGATTTGAATGTAAAGTCATTTGCCTGAATGAGACATGAGCAGGAACAGACAATAGAAGAACGCCCGTCACAAATCTGTGCTCATGTCTAGCATGTCTCTAGTTTGTCAGATGGCTTTTATCGGGTTTTGAATTACTCTCAACAATTAGAACACATGACATATATCACTTGATGTCATGTGTCACTTTAGATGTATAAGACACGGGATAAGTCTAAGGGAAGAGCTGTATTGTGTAATGTCTGGTTGATCCCATTGTACAGTAAGAAACAAGTATTTCTCTAGAACATGTGTGATGTAAATGTCATTTGTAAGGCCCTGTTAAATTTTCCAGTTTGTGTGAAATAACAACCTCAGCTTGACTAGGCTTTTCAATCCATTTCAATATAAATCAAGGCAGCAAAATACTCCACAAACAGGATATCAGAGTAACCGTGCTTTCACCACTGGCCTACTTTTTCAACAGCTCTCTCAACTGGATCTCTTTTAACAAGCTATCTTGTTAAACCAAAGCAGTTTAGCTTATTCTTCCATAAGAGCCCACCCTTCACAACACCCAAACCGAAACATCCATCACTGTGGCCCCAAAAACATGATTCGTGATATGACAACATCTTATAATGCTGCGCTCTTCACTGCTGATGAACACTCACATTTCCAACATGCTGATGTGAGATGCTGAAATGGCTCCAGCAGATAGGGCGGTCAACCAAATAATCTGTCCCACTCAAATCCCTCCAGTGCTAGCAGCGATATGGTGGAATGAGCTTCTGATGGAGAAGATGAGGGGAAATAGTGAGGCGAAGCCTTTAGTGACTTCTAAAAAGATGTTTAACAAAGTAAAAAATCTACACATTTTACAAAATTATATCAAGCCCTGATTATAATACATTCATAAAATAAGTAAGACATCAGGTGAAGTGGTACATGTTTGGAATCCTTCTAAATCTAATGGCAGTGATGAACATGGGGCATGTACTGAAGTCTGCCTTGTGTTTAGTATTCACTTTATCAAACTCTTTCCTGTCAACATTTCTGCTGCCTGCTTTAGGCCATTTCCACTGAAGGCACTTTGACTCTTGACAGAAGAAAAGCTCAGGTGTAAATAATAAAATCAAGGATGGCTGGATTCCAACTGCTTCAGTTTCAGAGTCCTGGTATCGCGCATGCTGGCTCGCTGTTACTGGGACGCTTGAGTTGAACAGAGTCATTGTTATTGTTATTAGAAACAGCTATGTTTTTCCTACTATGAAAGAATGTCTGCTATTTAAAGGACCTATTGCACAACTAATTTCAGACAAATTAATTACAAAGCACACATCAGTTAAAAGGCATTTTCACAACAGGACGTCTATTTTTAACTCTGTCAAAAGGTAAAATCATTTATCTCAGTTAGTTTATGATTCTGTACTGTGAAATGATCAGGTGATTACTAAGACAAAAGATAGAAAAAAAATGGAAAATGCTCTCTGCAATGAAACATGAATTACATTTTTTTGAATTACATCATAATAAGTTCAAGTATACAGAGAAGAGCCAAGGAATAAAATGAGTCTCCTTCCACCACCCAATGTGTTGGTGTCAGTGGGAAATATAGGCCTCTGTCAGTATAAACAAATATAAACTGTGAAAGTGAAAATTCACCTTATTGTTGACTAAATGTTGGTGCACGTCAGCGATTTGGAAATATTAAAATTTATGACTTACACCGGATGAGATCAGAGGATATTTCTAACAAATGCCGAAAATAATCGTTTCCTTTTTTTCTTCTAAAAACTGAAAACAACAGTTGGCTATCAAAAAGAGAAATGTGGACCTATTTATTGTGTAATATTCATGATATCATGAAAGTTTTTATCATGATTACATTTTCAGCCATTCTTCCACTGCTCTCTACACAGTCTGCAGCTGTCACAACTCACCCAGAGTCCCTGGATACAACCTGTTATACACAACCAAACTACTCAAGAGCAGTTTTAATGTAATATGGCCTGTGTTACTATGGCTTATTTTGTTGAAAATATTCACAGAGCAACCTACCTACATCCAGCCTGGTGGATGAGCCTGCAACTCTACATTTATCAAAGTGGGAGTAGAAGGTAAAGTGGTGACAATTATGCATGCAGTGACCATGGAAAACACTGGTTCAATGATCACAGCTCACTAGAACCTTTTTAACTCACTCACTCACTCACTCACTTCATATATAATGAGTTGTTATTGCAAATCCACTATGAATATTTCATGGTGCCACCATATACTCTTTTTGTGTTTGATAGCACCGTAACATTCAGATTAATGAACTGGTGATTATTCAGCTCTGATTTCTAAATTATTCTTGGGTTTTTACTCATTATTGTTAAATTAATCAATTTTAAATTAGAAGATTAATCATCCGTCGCTGTTGAGTACATTTTCTCTCCTCAGTGCCACAATGCTGCGTCGCTTACAATATGAGACAAACAATGACAGAGAGGTACAGTAGGTGGAGAGAGAGAGATTTAAATAGCTGTAATTCCAAGAATAACTTCAGAAGGATAACCTGCCAAGCTTTTGTTTTAACATTGGCTGGCAGTCATTTTTATACTACATTAAAACGTGATAATGCTTAGGCAGCAGTCTGATCAACATATAACTTCCTTTGTCATTCCATTCATTGGCTTAAGAACATTGGTTTGGTATAAGTCTATGCTGTTTTGGATTACATTAAATTGAATTCTGTCATGCAATTGCAATATCATTTATCCTGTATTATTGTGATGGGAGAATCAAAGACCCATAACAAGAAATGGGAAAGCAACAGCATAATTAGGACCGACAGTACATTTCCATCCAAATGGAAGAGAGAGAATTTAGATTACATCAAAGATTATGATACTATCCATCCTTCCATAGCCATGCTGTTCCATCCTGCTATTTCACTTGCTGACAGCGTGAGATGTGATGAAATTACAAGTGTGTCAGCATTCCTGTATAAGCTCCCTCCATCCTCCGAAAAGAGTTGAACTTTTTAATTTCTTATAAACTGTAAATGCACTATCCTGCCCAGGAGCAGGAACTAGCCCAGGGAGGGTGAGGAGGAATGTTTTCTATAGCAACACTTTGACATGTTAGTTATCATACATGGATCATCTGTAGTTAGGCACACACATAAACATTAGTACATGCACGACAATTAGAACCATAGTGAGAGGCTGCTTTTGACCTTTTTTAACCTTGAGCCAGTAAGTCGTAGCAAAGCCAATACATATGGAGGTGTATAACAGACCTCTTTAACACTAGCACTGTCTATCTGGCAATCTGCAGGGTGGCTGCTATTGTCAACAGAAGGAAAAGGCTTGTCAGGAAATGGTCCTCATTAGACATCAGAGTCCAGTCTTTAGGGCATTCTTTTAACTTTCCAGTAACACTTTGACCGACTGAAGTCGTCCGCTTCTGGAATGAGCTGCTCAAATTTAACACAATACTTCAATATGATCTATTGACAGCATGGCTTTCTGCTTGAAAAAAATCTTTACGTGGTCTCTGTCTGGAATTGGTTATTCACCATTAACAAAATTCATGCTGAAGAATATGTTTTCTCTGTTACTGCGAGGCGCCTGCCAGAGAGCAGACAGGGCGATGTGATCATGAGGTAAACAAAGAATTTCATTGTTGGATACAGCATTGCTTATGATTTTAGTTTGCATAGTAGCCGTAAATAGGAAGGTTGGCTCCGGCGCAACATGTTAAAAATAGCAGCTGGATCAGGGAGGTGAAGAAGGAAGGAGATAAACATTAGTGAGGAATTCCAGCCTGCCCCGATGCATGGGGGAGTGAAATGAGAATTTTGGACTTAAAAAAGGACCCACCCTTGATTAGCCACTTAAACCTATAGGCAGCCTGTGAAGCTTTCTGTATAAACAAACGGTTTTGTTCACATTCAACAATTTGTAACAGAATTCATGATATGTAGCTTTAAAAACATGTTAAGTGCAATTCCTGCCTTATGAAATATGTAACTTTTTTGTTCTATGTTGCAGGCATTACCCTCCTCTGCAGCAATGTATCAACTCATCATATGAATGTGCATCCTTGTGCTAGTAGAACACCAGCTCACTAAAGCATTGCTCTACTGCTTCACATTTGGTCAGTGTATCTTAAGTTAGGCTCCAGATAAGTCAATCTCTCAGATTTTTAGAGTAAAGTGCACAATCATAACCATTTCTTGCATCGACTCAAAAGGTCAAGGTAACAGTCAACAGTATGAGATCCTTAATGTGATACCAATGACCCGCTGATCTAAGAAATCTGTAGGCTACTCTTATTATTACTACTTATTATGACAGCAAGAAGTCATGGGCGGTGAAGGCTCAAGACATGAAAGATGTTCATATGTAGCTTCAAACCTAATGCAAAGCATGAGCTGTGAGACATATTATTATACAATTCATATACAGTATATGACTTAAATGGAAAAATAATAGATATGAAAATATCAGTCATAAGGAAAGATAGCTATTTAAGTTTTATGAACTCCTGTTTTTACATATTGCTCAAATTTATGATGCTTCAGGATAAACCTCTTGACAAACACCATCTCATTTTCAAGATGACTACATAAATATAAAACTATGAAATGTATTGATATCATTAAACATTCTTTTGTTTTTAATCTAAGATTTTACTAAAGTAATATATTCATAAAGCCATGCAATATTAGTCATAAATTCAAAATACCCAAATGACAGAATTTCTCAGTGTTTTATCACAGAGGTGGGCCACTTAGCCTGAACCACCTCCTCTAACATCATAAAAAAATAAACCTTCAGGGAAAATGTAACCATTTCACACAGCAAATGTTACATATCTAAACTTATCTACTGAATAAACTGATCATGGGACAAACGATTTTCAGGATCTGCTTAGCTCAGCTATTTCCTGAAGGAAACTCTGAATGGAGAATCTGGAATCTGTCTGCAGCATATCCCAACATCGTAGTTCCACTCAAACCTGCTTCCTGTGGTTTGCTGTGTCACTACAGCTTCCTCTGTCCATCTTAAAATTCTTGACTGCCATTGATCACAGCACTGAGTGCTGATGCCAGTATACTTCCTCCCAGTGAATTATTTTGAGCACACAAGTGTGATTTTGTGTGAAATGAGTGAGCACCAGTAAAGTATATACTGAGTGATACTACTAAACATGCAAAGACTCCAGCCTGGTATTTCAAAAAGAAGCAAGACACAAAGCCATGGCCATGTTGCTGGATGTTATAGATATGGAGACAGTTGCCTCTGGGATGTCAAAACTAACTGTTGAACCTTGATGATTTGGGCTTAATTCAATGAAACATCCGTGATGTAAGATGCCAAATTGATAACCCCAGTGATGTACCAGCATGAACACACATGACCTTTTAACATTTACTTTCAGTGGTTTGTGCCCAGGTTCTGCCTGTCCGATGGTCCTGTAGATGTTTGATGGCGTGGCCTGATGTCTTGACAGTCACTGTTTATGGGTTACTGCATCATTCTTTTGACATCTCAAAAGGACTCCTGGATGTATGTTTGACATAGATCATGGCAGAACGAGTAACATCACATCCTGTGTATTAGGATGCAAAGTTGGTTCTTTCATACAGTGTGTAGTTGCATCAATAGTAACATAATTAATGGCAAATAATTAATTACCCCCCCAAATATAGGCTGGTCCCAGTCTCTCAAATGAGAGGAGATTAATATAAAATTGAATAACTTTTTAACCATTGGTCTGACAAAATGGACAATACAATCCAATCACTTTCAGCTCTAATAACTTGACATGGACATTTGTTGTTGTTTTTTTAGCATTTTATCAATTAAATGATGGATCAATAATTGGAAGCAACTCAGTAAAGAAAACAACTGCTGCATCCCCACACTGATAATTTATTGTTAGTGACAGATTAGATCAGGAATTCTATTATTTTAACATTCTTTGATTTTATGTCTGCTCAGAGAATATTTGTCATATTAAAATACTGTCGGATCAAACATCTTGATATGTGGTTGCTCTTCATCCAAAATGTGTCAGCGTCTCTGACATTGATGGCTGGATGTGATTAAAACACAGAGTTAAGTTTGTGGTTTGACAGTTTGTAGTTTTAAGCCTCGACAAACAGCTGTTCCCTTCTCTAAAGGTTACTCACAGATCATCACACTGCAGATAAGATGTATCTCTCTCTGTTACCTACGATGTGAGGAACGGTTACTAAATTACTCGGTAAGAATATTAAAGAGAAATATCACAAGAGACATACACTTTACAAAAAGCTTTAACATAATCTGCCCCACTGCTAACAATTTAATGTTGACCTCAATATCAATTTAACAGTATGAGAAAGCTGAAATACACAGCACACAAACATATAAGATCATTTCCCCACCTTTAGCCTTTGCTTTTCAAGGAAAAAGGATGATCTGGGTGTGGATTGCGTTGCCTTAAACTCACTCTTATACTTGACAAGTTCATTAATTTATGCTTCAAAACATTCTCCTCCTCCTCCTCAAGTACAGCCTGGTACTTCAAGAAAATGCAGTCGAACCATTTTTCAAAGGAAGTCAAACTTACTTCTATTTGTGCATAAAATAAGCTTAAAGAAGACATTGTGTGAAGGCTGTATTAGAGTAATTTGACTTGGAAAGCCTTCACTGTGCAAGTTTACTTTATTTGACCTAGCCAGTTAATGTATTACATCAAGGCTGTTAAACAGCTGTGGCAGTAGAAGAAGAAATAAAAGGACACTACTGAGTAAATTTGGAATCAATTACTGTTTAAGTGGCTGATATAACAGCAATTTCATGGCACTAAAGAAGTGGTAAGTTTCCTGCTGTGGTTTGTGAGCCACTGAGACATTGCAGTAGAGCAGATAGTGGTTTTGGTGCAAGGCAAAGATTGATAAGAAAGTTTTACTAGTGGGAAAAAAGGGAAGAAATTAAAAAAATATTACAGTCTGTAATAATGTAAGATAAAGAACAGTTTGGAGAGGCAGCGATGACCACGGCTACGATAGATTGAGAGGAAAGATATCTTATCAAGTCTACAAAAATCCGGTTGATGTGTCAAAAGAAACATATTGGGTCCAAAATCCTGTCCAAGCTGCCACGACAGAACCCTGAAATTCTTCAGCTGTAATAACTGTCTTACAATTGATTTTGCAGTTGTTATTTATGGGCTGCATCTCTTATGTGTAGCTTGTATTCCCTACAGGATGTGTGCCAGACCTTGGCAACAGATGAGTTGCTGATGAAGAGAGTGTGAAAGCAGGTCAAGGGTAGACAAACCATCTCGGGGTCGACAGTCGGGTTCGGCCAAGGGCCAGCTCTCTCAGCTCTGCTCACTGGAGGGCCAGCACAGATTTAGAAGTGCAATGACGTCACAGGCCTCCATGTTCATCTGTCTGAGTAGTTTTCATTTGTTTGTTAATAGAATTAATTTCAAAAAGGTTTTTGATTGTTTGATTAATGTTTTAATCCTTCTTGCCATGGCTTCAGTGTAACTACTGGTCTGTGGAGCAGCTCACGTTAGACCAACAGTATGGCCCTGTCATATAGACACAGGAGGGACAGGGTTCAGATCAAATAATTGGGTCATCAGTTTCACTAAGCTACTGTTAAAGCCAGCAAATCAACTCCTAATCAAATCAAAATAAGGTGATTTTATTTTTCATTTTGATATCTATCTGGTAGATCATTAGACCTCAGTTCAGCACCATGCACTGTTCATAGTGTGGCCTATTAAACAGCCTCAGACAATACACAGTATGGCACTGTGACAGTTTGCTAGCTTTATATTTACACTGTTATACTTTCATGACATTTCTGAAACATGCCCACAAGCTTTGACGTAGCACGCTAAGCAAAATATCAGATTACATGTGGGCCAAACACTTTGGTTTGAAGGCCAGATCTGGTCCATGGCCATCTATCTGTCAACACCTAATCCAAGCCATCATTCAATACGCTCAGTTTTGTGTTTGCCATTTGGACTCCTACAGGCTTGCACAGTCACACTTCTAAAATTGCAGGTTGCGCAGACACTTTCACACCACAGGTTAAAGCCTGCATAAATGCATGCAATCAAAAGGGCGCAGTTTCACCTGAACAGAACTCAATTTCGTCATGTTCGTTCTATCACACAAACATAGCTGAGTAATGTGCACAGCTAAATTTTGATTTTAACTATATTACCACATAATTGAGGCTAGAGGAAAGCAGATGATGCCTTCAGTAGAGCAGAATCATGCAGTCTATCCCATGACTACTACAGAGGAATTGGCTACAAGCTGGTCTGCAACTAGAGCATTTGCTTACAAGCAACAACAAACAACTCCTAAATGGTCACCATTGTGTCAGTATTCAGCAACAGCCCGGTTGCACAAGGTTGATTTGATTGCGGTGAAACATAGTTGGAAATCACCACCACTACCACCATGTATCCATGAAATCATATCATGGCACAGTGTGTAGAGCATAGTGGGCAAATAATACATCTACTCTGTGCCTTTGTGAAACCTATTGCACATAATGGCACCTTAGACCTCTAATGCCCAGATTTCTTCCCAGATCGCAGGCAGGTGCCAAGATACTCATGACCGTATGTGAGCCAGTTGTATGAGCTCACAATGACGTTGCTGTGTTCTTGGGTGCAAATGGATCTTGGGCATGTTACTCAACTGACTCTCACATATCATGTTAAATGCATATTGTAAAGAGCTGTTAAACACAATTGGATTTACATGAGCAAATGGCAGAGTAGTCAGTTGAAGGTATTAAAGCAGGGGGAAAGTATAGCACACTCATTGAAAAAACACAGCTATTACAGCAATATAATGTGGTTTCCTTTTAAATTAATTGGGCCATACTGCATAATGCAAAAATGACATGCTATGTGCGAGACTGTCAAAAGGTATCACTAAAAATCTATAAAAGCCATTTCATCCTCACAAGACACCTACAATTAAGATCCATCTTCATGTAACATTTACAGATGTGCCTTAAACAGATAAACACTCTTAATCAATTTGCCTATAGACAAGAAAGAAGCAGAATATGGTGCTACAAAACACAGGAGAGGAAAAACATGTGTTGAGATTTAGGCTTTGTGTTTTCCCTTGAGGAATCTTCACCACAGGGGTGAAGGTGGGGCAACAGCCCAAGGCTTCACCATAATATTTCTCTCACAAAAAAGGAGCAGCATCTCTTATTATGTTTGAATATTCACACCTTTTTTCTGCATCTCACAGTGAAACTTGGCGAACACGCAAGCAGTATTAGCATATCATTACACCCCCCACTGTGAAGAGAAGCTAGAGGGCCAGGAGGTTAATACCACTTCCTTTTTAGCCAAAAGCTCTGCTATAGTGTCCCAACATGTCAACAGTGTTTGCATGATGTGTGCGTGATCATCCAAGGCACATCTTATATTCACTGAATGCACATAACCTTTACTTCAGCAATAACAATGACCTTCATGGCCAAGGTCAAATAGATCATGTAAAAGCCCACTGAGGTGTAATTTATGTGTGTGTATGTGTGTGTGTGTACACATAAAGCTAAAGCCATGTCAAAACAAAAAGTCCAAACGATGCTGCTGCAGAGAAGAACATTCAGTCTCTGAAACTCCACGTTTCTCCATTCTTACGGGAAATTTTTTTCTCCGTACACAGCGGGTGAAAAATCTAAATGTATAAAAGACAAAAGTTTTACTCACTAAACATTGCTAAAAACAGCTTACATCACTTCACCCCTCTGACAGCCAGCAAGCACAAGAAGTGGAGTTCTTACTGTCTTTGTGTTGCCAAACAATGGAAATCTGCTCAGTGCAGTCATAAAGCCTATTCTGTGCTCAGGATGTCCCTTGTGAGACCCTAAAAACATTTATTATTAAAACTGTTTTATTCCGTGTAAGATAAAAGAAAGTGAGCACCCAAACTATTTTTTTTAATTTACTTCTGGCAATATTAAAACTGAGCTTTGTGTTTTATTTGCCCAGGTGTCAAGATTATCAGTCCCAACATATTTGCCTAGATTTTAAATAAAGAAATTGGTTTGTTTTTTGTTTATATTATTTAGGTGAACTGACCGTAGCTGTTCTCTGAATGGTACAGTATTAGTCATCAGTGGTGTGCCGTCAGGACAAGCAAGGCAAGCAGTGCTTGACCAGTTAAAGCTAAAAACAGACAGTCAGTCATGCCGAAGAGGAGACGATCAACTTATTTACTATCCTCTTGTGGCCGCACCAGACTATTGTCTCTGGAAGCTAGGTTGACTGCCAGCTGCTGCATCTATCATTTCATGTCATTTTCATGGGCATGGCCGTGTCCCATTGACAGTCTGGGGCTTGTCAAGCAGAGGGGGGAGCGACATATTTTTTCAGATAAGTTTTCAGATGCGCATTGTGGATAAAACTGGACTCTTTGATGGGTGACTAGCTATAGTTAGCTACATACATGCGTGCTCGTCAAGCTGCCCTTGACTCAGCGTCCACTGTTGTGACATCAGTTATGATATTGCTCACGAGTATACACAGATGCATGTGGAAACTGTACTTGCGCATGAGAAAATGACCTATCCTCTGAAGCAGAAAAAACTTATTAAGAGGTGGCAGTAGCAAGTAAACAGGCAAATTAGACTGTGATTTATCATAACTTGATGCAAGTTGTGTGACAACAGGGAGTTAGGGTGTACTGTGCAGCAGCTTTTGCTGCAGAACAGTTAACCATGTAACATAATACGCAAGCCTTTTAATTCTTTTTTGCTTATTAGTTTTTCATACTAATAGCTTTTCCTTTCTGTTCTGTCAAGGTGTAGGGTTCGAGACACCAGGGTTAGGGTTTGAGACACGATATTGAGGCTCTTGGCTCTGCTTTTCTATCTCTAAAACTCACTGCATGTCACTGGTCTAGATACAGAAGAGACAGGAAAGTGTAGTTTCTCACTGCCCCTGTGGCTGACTCAGGGGTAGAGTTTAATTATCAGGCTGTTGGTCTTTGAGTCTCCACCAACAGTTCCTGTTCCCAGCTTCCTCCAACACAACCAGTAGCATTCTGTTAAATGCCTTTGTGAGCTGGCACTGTTTATAGAAAAAACAATAAGAGGAGAGATGTGGGCCAAGAAGTAGACCACATTATGGTCCTGTTTCCTGAAACTGCACTGCAGCAATCGCAGATGCAGAGAAATAATTTGTAACTGGTTAATCTTTCACTAAACTCTCAGCTATTAAACCAGGTTTACAAGTTTAGTGGCTTGAATGGAGAGTGGTTCCTGCTCTAGGTGGAGGGATACCACTCTTTGAAAGCTAATGAAGCTGATACAAAGCCACAGATATAAAAAACTATTTAAATGACACAAGGTTTGTGCCCTGAGAATATATATATTCCATATACTAACACTTTTGAAAATGTCTGATGGAAAATGTATTCTAGCCACGTTTACTAACTGTATACAAAAACCCAATTAGTCTACAAATAAGTCCTTAAAATTCAAGCAAATTTATAATTAGAATCAAGCTCACTGAGCTGAAACATGTCTAAACAATGACTGTAATTGATTTTTCTGTGCCGAGTGTCACAATTCTGTGACAGCCAGCACAAAATAACTTTAACCCTGCATCAACTCAGTTGTCCATATGTCTTATCACAATTAGGAGGAAACAACAAATAACCCTGGAAGTAGTTAACCACTAAATTGCCATATGGAACAAATTTTCACAACCACTTTGTCCAAAGAAAGACGTGAAAATAAACATTCTGCAATATGGGCTGTTCACAACAGTGCTAACAAGTCACATCAAAGTTTTTGCTGAATTAGGAAAAAATACCATCCCAGAGACATTTCACTTTTCTAACTGTAACTCAAGAGTTCTCATACAATTATCTTTTTTAATTTGTGTTATACAACACATCCTAGCCCCTCAGATGGCACATCTCTCTCAAACATCTTTGAATCCCAAGGCCATCTGTCTGTTTGTGAGCACGCAGCAGGTGATGAGGCATGATGGGTGCATTACCTGATCTGCTCAGGGGCTAAATAATGACACACAGTGTAGGTAAACAAAAAAACAGACATCCCAGTTCTGACAGTTCAAAGCCAGTAACAGCTAAACAACATGCTGGATGGTCAAATGTGTGCTCAGCCTTAAGACGCTCATTGTGTTGATTTAACTGCTATGACTGTCAACAAGACGTTACAGTCAAAATGGAGTAATGGCCACAAAAATGCCCTCTTTTGTTTAGGGAAATTAGAAGGTCACTTACGGACTTCACAAGCGCTGAGGGTGATGTGGAAAATAAAACTAATCATACTCAGGACTATAAACAGAGTTAGGTCATGCTTATTCAGATAACAGCCCTCAAGTGTTTCAAACAGCTTTTAGCTACAGTTGAGAAAGAGGGAAAAGGTGTGACCGTGGAATTGGGCTGATGCGACAGATAGCAGAGAGAAGCAGATAGGGTTTCATTCATGTGTCAGATTAGAGGGCTCTTTGTTACTGCCAGAGAGGGCAAAGCATGCCTGGAGAGAGGACAAGGATTGCCCTCACTCCCCTGACACTTGTGTTCGAATGTGTGCAAATGAAGGGAGAGTTTGTGCGTTTGCTGCATTCCTGTTTACATCATATGCAGGGCAAGGAATTACAAGGCGCTGCCATCTTGATCCTCGGGATCCTAATTTTAATGTCATGTTAGTGATTACTGGTTTGATGGGCCACATTTTAAAGTACTACATTCAAATCTCTCAAAATTCGTACTCATTACTGTTTTCTTTATGTAGGAGGATGGTGGAGGAAACAGCATTGATAAAGAATCAAAAGGTCAGTTCTTCCAAAACACAAAAACTAGTGGGAAAATATGATCTTTGAAGTCGTTAAAATAGCAAAGGTCTAGATTAGCTGTATTAAACTCAGGGTTTTCTAAATTATCTCACAATCTAAATGTGGCCATCCTTAGCTCCTAGTTATTAAAGGCAAAAATAGCCTGCATCTGATAATATCAATTTCACAATATCAAAACCTGATACATTACAAATTCCAGAGCTACTTTGCATGATTCTTCCCTGCAGCGGTGAGTAATAAAGAAGATACTGAGTAGACTATTTAAAAAAAAATTAAAAAAAAACACAGTAAAGATGCAGCTTAGAACAATTAATTTCACTTATGACAGTCAATCTCAAAGGAGGATCTTCTGTGTCAACATCAGTACGACAGAATATAAAGTGGACACCAACACACCATCAAACAGATGCTGTGCATGTTGCAACACACAAAGACAAAGAATGACACCTTAAAATAATACTGAACAAAAAGAATGACACCAAATTTTCACTTTGACATAAATAGAACTAAAGAAAGCTAAAATAAAAAACTAGAGCCAAGAAAGGTGTCTACTTTTTCTGTAGTTGCCCCTCACAGAGGAAACTAAATACAGGCACATAATATGAAATATTTAAAGAGCAGAAACATAAGAGGACTTTCAATCTATAGCTAGAGGCTAATATACATTTAATAAATTGTCTTTAGGTTGGCAATTTAAGTACAACGTATGTGTTCAGTGGCAAAAATGAAAGAAGACAAAATTAGGTATTTAACATTGGAAAATATGAAGCCTGTTCTAACACAATGATTTCAGGCATTAAATTGGATTGCCATGATTATTTACATTCAAAAAAGCATAAGACTTGTTTGTCTAAGAGTCTTGAGAGAGAACAGAATCACTTTGTTCTCTGAGGCACTGGGATGTGACAGATGAATTTTTAGTCCTCAAAATGGAGATAAATGGAAATAAATCCTTGCAAAATACACGTCACTGAGTTAAACTAGTATTTGCCCTTAGTTCCACACTTTCTGTCTTTGACATTCCTTGCAGTAGATATCACAAGGAAACCAATAGTACATTAATGTAATGTTTCAAGGGAAATAAACAATAACATAAACACAACCATGTGCAAAGATACCCGTGGTTTCCACTGCTGTCCACAAAGCTAGCAACCACACCACACCCATCTCTCGTGTCACTGTGACCAGGCTCAGGCCAGCTCTTCCTCACAGACCTTTTCATTGGTTAATGGTTTACCGAGCCGTACAAGACCCTGTGCTCCGCTCTGAGGAGAGCAGGGTTGCACTGTACTGCCAAAGAGTCCAAGTTAAAGTGAAATTGCTGCTTGACACTTAGGTGCATAACAGATTTTAGAACATGTTGCCTATATAACAGAGGCCAGAAATTGTCAAACATCACTACGAAAACAGGCTAGCAGCCTTCCTTGTATTATAACACTATATAGCATGAGCTGACAGAGAAACAGATCTCATGGGCAAATGATATTGCAGAGTCTGTTCAGAATACCTTTACTGTCCCATGAGAGGCCTTTTTAAGTTTAGCAGACATCCATTCTTTCATATTTTCATTTCATAGTTACAGGATCATCATAAGGACACTTGCATTTATTTCTTTTTTTAAGTGGCCATGTTTTAACAGTGATATTGCCCTCTGAGGTGTCCTAAAACAGGATCATAAACTTCAAAGAGGCTACACTAATTTTGTAAAGTTCAAATCTTTCTTTCTGCCTCATCCATTTATCCTATATAAGTATTATGTGTTATTATGTATAAACTCTGCAAATTATCTTTGCACAAACATGTACTTTCAATATTGTCTGTCTGCTAACTGTTCTCAGTCGAGTGACATCAGAGTATACGGATACATCAGTCAGTAGCGTTTGTTGCAGACAAGCCAACTGAGAATTAACACCCCACGTTGCAGCTACTTGCAGCTTTCAGCATATTGTTTTAGTTAGCCAGACCAAGAAAACCAAAACAATGTTACTTCCTGTAACACTGTGGGCAACCAAAGCACAGGGACCCACACACACTGATTGTACTACCGTCTTTAAAAAGATGAAGTAAACAAGCGACTGGTGAAGAAAGTAAAACATTTACCAAGCCCAAAAGACCCAGATATTTTTCTCAAGAGCTGGCACACCTCACTAGGGCCAAAACACCAGTGACCATTGGACTTCACATTTGACAGGTAGCCAGAAATAGGTCTCCGATGGTTTCTGAGGCTTGCTACATTTGTTCACCATTCCCTTTGTGCAGTGCAACAAGCATACCCTATCATCAGTTTGTGTGATCTTGTGGGCTGGAAGCTGCTGCCAAGTGTTTTATCTGAACCCGTATGTTTTGGAGTATATTTTCATGCCACAAAATAAACAACGAGAGTGATAGAAAGCTGCATAGAGCTCTGTAGTAGGGCACTCACTGTCAGCAGAATTCGGAGTAGTCCTTTCACATTATTATTAGTGTTTCAATTCAGTGTAAAATATATTCCTCGATGCCGTTCAAAAATCTGTGTTTTGAAGAATATTGTTTTCACTAAATGTTTTTACTGACAATAACTGTGATGAATTCTGTGACCAATAAAACCTTAGATCAAACCCACACAGGTGTTTTCAATTACTCTGGTTGATTGAGCCTGTATGCTTGGTCATTTATACACAGCCACAGGCCTGAGACAAGGGCTAATCAGGCAACATGAGTGACATCACCTGTGTGGATGGACTATTTCAGGCTTGTCTGGGGCGATAACCAGGTTAAACCCGAAATCTGCCATCATCTACAGCAAAGATTCTACACTTACTGAGGGAGGCTGCATTCAAACCTGCTGTTTACATGAGTCAGTCTGAAAAAAAAGTGTGATATTACTTGGCTTATGCTTGGTTTCCATGCATAAAAAAATGTATTAAATAATAAACAGACTGAGCTTGTCGACCAAGACGGGTAAGACTCCACAAACCATGACAAGACAACCAACACTTCTCAGCAGTAGAATATAAGAAAGTCTCTAACTACACTTTATGAATGATTGTGGGTTTTGGATACTACACAGACATATTAATATTTCTCAATCAAAAACAGCAGTTAGTTATTATAAAGAGGAGGTGTAATATGGTTTCAACTGCTGAACATTCTGAACATACTCAACTTTACTTTCACTTTTATCTGATACAGCGTAGTACCTTGTATCCAGCTAGCGTGGACCACATGTACCAAGAGAGAGGAAAAAAACCCACAGTATAGTACGGGGGACCAGTCCTTTGACTACAGATAGGAGATACACTCTTCTTCCCTCTTTAGTAACATCCTGACTCCAGGCAAAAACAAAGCCACCACAATCAGCTGCTTTATTTAAAACAAGTAAATCCTGGTGTTTATAACTCCAGCCCCTTTGTCACAAGTCATCACAACCGCTGTTCTAGGTCACACTTTTTTTTTTTCTTTTAGGTAAAACCCTTGAGAAAAACATTTTGCATTTAACCAAATACAGTGTAGGACTCATGCAGTGAGCCTGCAAATGACATAGACTCTGGCCTTTATGATAAATCAGATTATCGCCCAAGTGGAGGGTGAGCAGCGGATGTGAAGGGCATGACAGAATGTGTGTTGAGGGTGGTAAGCATAATGAAATGCATGGTGCCATCGCTCAAAGCTCTAAAATGACGCTGACCACGCTAAACATGGGTGTCCCAGGGACACATGCAGAGCTGCACTCTGATATTTCTGTCAAAACATGTGCCTCCCTGTCTCTCCAGCTCATTTCAGTGAAATAGCAATTACTTTTTCCAGACTAAAGAAAACACACAATAAAACATGCACTTATACCAATAAGTACATGTTTTATTGTGTGTTTTCTTTGTGCTTTCTCTAGATGGATTTTGCATCTGAAAACAATACCACCCTGTGATATTTCTTTTCACGTTTGCTACAGTCACATGTTTCTCTGTCTCTCATTTATAATAACAGAGATAAAACTATTACATTCAATATGTACCTCTTATTAAAACAGTAAAAAAAAAAAAAGTATACATTTCTATAAAACAAGAAATATACATTTAACAAACATGAGCCACTCACAAAGTTGACACTCTGCCCTTACAGTTGAAATTCCTGGCATTATGTACTAATGAGCATCATCTTGCTCAGTACTATGCCATAAACATTTCTGAGGAACCAAGTCACTGAGAAACAGCTGAAATTATTAGTCAATTAATCAATTAGTTGTTAGAGAATTGTGACAATTTTCAAGCAAAATATAAATACTGATTACTGTGAGGCTTTGCTTCTTCTCTTTGTCTTTGCTAATAAACTAATTATCTTTGCAGACAATCTGAAGTGATGTCATGTGATGGCATCTTGTGCTCTGGGAACTTGTCATAGGCTTTTTTTCCCCCAACATTTTCTAATATTTTATAAACCAAATGATTATGTAGGGCTGTTAGTTGCAGACCTACATAACATTGTCTGCTATACTAAAAACAAATATTTGCGTTAACATTTCAGAACAGAAAAAAAGATAGTAGCTGCAGTGAAAATCTACATCTGTGTTTGCTTTTTTGACAACCTGGTGGTTGTCACACTGGTGGGTGATGGAATAGTTTTGTATGTAATGGTGCTACTACTTCATGACATGAGAAGAAGTGTCTCTACTACTTCAATTCACTTGCCTGCACTGTGGGGGTTGGTGTTGGGAGTTAACTCCAAGACTACTGACATGGAGGATGAGTCTCCATTTCTAAAAAGGACACCATTGTGTTGCCACTGTGACAAAGCAGTTTTGCAGGTTTCACATTCACCTCTCCTCCCTCTAACCAGCCAAACTCTAGCTGAGCGTGCTCTCTCCTTCACACTAAACTTCCTTCTTACGTGTAGTTTCATTCATTCACTCGCAGGTGCAGCAAAATCATTTCATAACTCTGGCAGCCAAAGGACTATCAGCGCTGCAGTCAGACAAAGCTGGATAAGGGTTTTAGGGTGGCGAACAGGTAGTAGACAGATAAGGCACGCACACATGCGCGCACACACACACACACACACACAGACATACATTATGATTGACCTGGATATGGTACATCAAAAAAAGCACTTGACTGATTAGCTGCAACAGCTTCTATGCCATGAAGAGTCTCACATTGGTCATCACGTCTGATTCAATTAAAAACTGAGGTTTGTTTTTAATAAAATGTTATATAGAGTATGTAGAGATCAAAAAAGACAATAAGAGGAAATAAATGAGCCCAATGAGAGAGAATGTGTATTTTAATTATTTAAGCCTAAACAAGGGCAAAAGAGTAGTTTCTGCACTTAAAGTCTGCTGAGGAACTCAGCCCCTGTAGCACAATAAATAAGAATATACTGTGTCGTGTAAGGATAATAAGGGCAACCAGAGAGAAGTAATTTAGCGTATGACTCGTTGCAGTTTCCAATGTGGGCCGCTCAGCATTCACTCAATATAAAATACAACTGGTGCTAAAGTAGCCCACCTATTTTTCTTTTTTTTCCCATCAGTGCCTTTTTATGCAAATGTGAATGATGTCAGACTTGTCCAAACGTTTACATGTCACTGTCAGTACGCCACCGTGACAGTGCTATCTAAGGCCTATTCTGAGCTCTCTTAATCAGCTTACCAGGTTGAACACAGTCTCCACAATGTCTCGGTTGGAAACTTCCCCAACTTCCACCAGGCCAGCCAGCACGGCGAATTTCATCCTTATCCCCCTGATAGGCACTCCGGGGTTGAGCGCCATGGCGCCTGATCTCCCGTCCTTTCCATCACCTGGCTGCGCAGCGCCCGCTGTCTCCTCGCTAGCCATTGCTACGGAAGCAAGGACGGGACAGGTGGCGTTCACAGGTAAGGCACCTGTTCACCTCCAATGGTGACAGTGTAGCCGATGTCGGAGGTTAAAGAGGAATCTTATGTCCCCTTCAGCTGAGTTGTTGACAGTCTACAGGCACACAAGCAAAACGTTTCCCTCCCCATCCAAAACAGTTCAGCGAATAAACATCGAAAGTGGGCAAAAAAAAAAGCGCAAATTGAATTTGTTAGTCGCTGAAAGACTGGAAATGTCACCGCTTCACTCCACAGTGAACTGCTCCTCTCCTGCTCCGTAACTTGATACCAGGCGGATGGATTAATACCGTTAAAAGCCGTATGGAAGTGAGCTCCAGGTACCGAGGAGGAAAGCTGGTGAAGCAGAGCTCGTCCTTAACCAGTTTTCTCCTCAAATGTGCAAACGAGGATAGAGAGACTTTAATATCTCCGCACAGCACTGGAAGTTGCTATTGTCACTGAGTCCACACACTTGACAGGTAACGCGCTTGGCAGAAGCAATAACTCACAAACTGGAGGGGGGCAAGTCCGCCAGCAGCTCCAGGAGAAGTCGAGAGGGACGCGGGTCCGCTTGGTCTTCCCCGGTGAACTCCACAGACTTGGTTAAATATACCGTTGACCCAGCTGCGCTGCTTTCTCTTCCTGATTTACCCCGGCAGCTTCAGCTCGCCACCGCCATGACAGTATAGCCCTTGAGTGAGTGGAGCATGCGCAGTGGGGTGCTGGGTTTATTCAGTTCGGTGGCAGGTGTGCCGCTCAGGTGGCTTTCTAGCGCGACACACTAGGATTCAGTTAAAAGAAACATGCGCGTACAGTTGTATTCAGTTACTGCGACCGTAGCCGGATTGACTACGGATTTACTTATGTCCTTTTATTTTAGTAAAGTTATGAATGTAGAGCTTTAACTTACAATGGAACACTGTTATATTGTATCACCACTTCTAGGCATGAATATTTCTTCCACTGCTCTATAAAGGAAGCAGAATCCACTAGAATTCAGTTAAAATGTCTTCTCTTTTAGGCAATACACTTACTGTATGTCATAATTTACAGCCATAAATAAAGTAAACAAATAAAAAATAAAGAGTACAACCTACTGCAAATTCTGTAAATTAAATGCAGATAAAGATCTTGTAATGGAAAAACTGGTTGTTATTATTTCCCAAAAACAAATCTGATCAAAATGTTTAGCATTTGGCAATAGTTGACGAAGAATAAAGTAATATTTCTATAATATAATATAAAATAATATTTTTATATTATGATTATGATAATGTCACTGAATACATTTTTATACTGGTTTTATATTATTATATTGCCGTCATCTCCTGTAGAATCCCTGCAATAAGAAACTTATTATTTTTTAGGATATTTGTTAAATTTAAATTTAAATATATATATATATATATCATTAAACTGTAGTTGAAAATCACACCTCAGAATATAACAAATGACAAAAATTCCATAAATGATAAACGAGTACATTATTGTATCCTACCATGAACCCCCACAGGGAGCCTTGTATCTTTTCCTTAAGGTAATGTAATATGTAGAGCAACCACCAAACATAGCTTTATGCTGTGAGAAAACACAGAGCAGGGGTTTGAAATGTATGTAGAACTTTGTTTCTCTGCAGCATTCCCGCACATTGACAGATGTCTGCATGCTGAGGCAATGGAAACCAAGCATTAAAGCAAAGTGACAGCTTTGCACTGCTTGCCTTTTCAAATCACCACCAACAACCCGTGAGATGTTCACATAGCTGAATGGATGAGAGGCACTAGTGTCATCTATGTTTATTACTGCATGAAGGAAAGTCTGAATCAAATACAATCTGGAAAGTGATATACCTGCTCTATACATATTAAATGATGCCCACATCTTTAAGTATTTGTCTTGTCCTTTGTCCTCTCAAACTGTTGACTTCATATGGCTCAGCAGCTATGAGTGTGGTTGCCACAGAGGCAGCTGACGTCACTGTTACCAATGACCTCCCAGTAGCTGAGCCCTTAGGGACCCTAGGAGTCATGGAAGCCAGCAACACCACCCATGAGATGCAGGCCTTGTCTCTGATGTAATGACCTGAAATCAGCAGACTTGGTCACTGCAGCCCAAATGTAGACTTCTTTAAATAAGGCTTTGAAAAAGGAAGCTTTTACTGACCTTTAAATGGAGTACAACCCTTACCTTATTATTTTTCTAACTGGGCTCTATAGTGATAATGAAACTTCAGCCACAAATCAAAGTTTTACTGCATCATCTTTTGCTCCCTTCCTGCCATCCTGTTTGAAAATTTCTAAGCAGATGATTGTGATTTCTGCAAATAACTTGTGTCAGAAATAACAGTGAGCACTTGCAAAAGGCTTTACTTTCAGACTGTGTCTGACTAAAGCTTGCAAGATTCATTTAAAAGGCATTGAAAGCAGAGAAAAGTAAATTAATGGTGTCAAAAGAAAGTTCCAAAAGATTAAACCTGTCATTAAAGACAACAGTTTAGTCTCTGTGTTTGTGCAAATGACACAGCAGACATTTAGATGAAATAAAAAGAAAATTGCAAATATAAAAATGCATAGAATACAAGAAGACCCTGAAAAAGTGTACAGCTGCAATGCTATATGTAGCCCTATGCATTTGGATGCTATGTTGGTTGTAAGGTCTCATATATACTAGGTTGTCTTTGCTGCAGCATTTTTGTATCTGTTCAGCGGCAACAGTGTTCACCTCTCAGATTTGCATGTTCCGAATATTTTTGCGTTTATAGAGACACTGGGTGTTTAAGCCTTTTGTAACTTATTTAAATAGAAATATTTGAATGTGTTTACATCAACAACTGTCCACCTGTATTAAGTGCACAAAAACTGTGAGTGTGTATGTGAGTATGTGTGTTTTTTATCTTTGATTTTACACTGAGTAGCCTGTTTATTAGGTACACCTAGCTAAAGCTAATACAGTCTCATAACTGACGGGGTCTTTCTATTATTTTGTTCACGCCATTTATATCACTGAGGATACTCTAAATAACAGAAGCACCTCTCTGCATAATGCAAGACAGTTCAACACTAATTTACACATTATCTGAAATTATCATGAAGTTGAATCAACTCTTCTCAACAGTTTCAACAAACTCTGAACATTATAACCTTCATGAAGGAGGATTAAATGCACAGCTGTTGTATCAGACTGCATTATTGCATCATGTTTAGCCAGGTGTAACTGCTAAACTGCCACCTGAGTGTGTTTTACCAACAGACAAATACTTCCCTTTGTTACAATAACAGGGTGGGTGGATGATAGGCTACACCTGCATGACGTGTTAACATACCTATTGACTGGTTCATCCTGATGGGTTGGCCCAGGATGATGAATATTCTTTTTTGATTCAAGTATATCATTGTTACCAGTTACTTTGATTTAAAAAAGGCCAGTTGTAAAGTAGGAATCAACATATATTGTTGGTGTGCATAATACAAAAGCAAATAAAAGTTGTAACAGTTTGAATTTGATATGGAACTGAATATCTACAGTAATTGTAAATTTTAATCACAACTGCATAATATATAATAATATAAAACTGACCTGTTTTTCAGTTAGAGATGCAGAAACTGAGAGAGACAAATGCTTTTTAAATTTTTTTCATATTAATTGATTTCCAAACACAAATCAGTGGCTGTCATGTACTGATTCACCTGTGTAACTGCATATGTTCTTAGGTAGTTTTTTGTGCAAACATTCATTCATTAATTCTGGATGTAACATCATGTTCGGTCAGTTTGCCACTCACAAAATACAGTATATTGGATTATATCATAGCTATATAGCACTGTGCAAAAGTTTTGACGCACTTGTGAAAAAGGGCTTTAACATGAAGAAGACTTAAAAACATATTGACAAGGTTATTTTTAGTTTATCAGTTATCTTGCAAACAAAATGCAGTAAACTGACAAAAAACAATATTTGGTGTGAACACCTCTTGTCTTTAAAACAGCACCAGTTCTCCTTGGTACACATGTATACAGTTTTGCATGCCACTTGGCAGGTAGGCCGTCCCAAATATCATGGAGAATTTGCCACACTTCTTCTGTGGATTGTCTCAGTGTCTTCTGTCTCTTCATGTAATCCCAGGCTGACACCATGATGTTGAGGTCATGATGTTGTTCTCTGTCTCTGAAGAAATATTTGACTCTGGCTGTATGATAAGGGACGTTGAAGAAAGAATTTAGAACCAATCAGGCAACAAATTATTGCCCTTATCAAAATTTTTAAAATAATTTTACAAATCACATTTATATTAATCTAAAACTCAGATGTAGCCTATACATCAACCTACTGTTACTGACATCTCTGTGCAGCCATATATAGCCTTTGTAGGCTTACTGTACATGTATGTCCATGTGTAGCTTCCTGGACATTGTTACTAGTAGCCTACTGTTTATATTGTGTAAGAAGTCATTTAGAGTCACCAAGAATCAGAGTCAAACTCCTTGCACACACAAGACACAGACACCACGACAGTTTATTTAACATGTAAGCAGTTACTTCTGAGGCACATGATATTATCCGAGCATTAGTTTCACCAGTAGGAGGCGCCAAAAAAGAAACACTACAAGGGCTCGCGAGATAAACAAATCTCACGACCTCGGTCTCTCTTTAATTCTCGCGCGATTACCTATTTCCTCCTCTTTCACTCCCTGTAGCCAACATGGCAGTCGGCAAGAATAAGAGGCTGACCAAAGGCGGCAAAAAAGGTGCCAAAAAGAAGATGTAAGTAGCAAATTCACACATGGTTATACGAAGCAAGCTTTGCGCTTTTCGCCAGTGTTACTTTGGTATATAAAATGTGAAGGATGGAGCCGATTTTAGATAGATGTTACAGGGCCGGTGCTAGTCTCGTCGTCGCCGGCCTCTGTGCCGATGGATGTAACCCATACCATGCTGCGTCCATTCTACTCTGAGCTGAAGCACTTTGCCATAATTAGGCTGATTTAGTCAGACTTGTATATTTCCTCTGGAGGATTCTAGGTGTACGTAAATAAAGTATGTAGGGTTGTGCGAGTTGTCCTCCACAGTTAGAGAGTGTAACGTTATTTGCCAAAGGCTACCAAATGTTAGCATGGATTTAGCTAAGCTTACCCATCAATATGGCAGTCCCAACTTCAGTTAGCCAATTGATAAATTATACTACGAACAACCTGATTGTCTGGATTGTTTAGTGAAGTCATTTAGCAAATCGGTAGACATGGTGGTGTGGGGAATGATAAAGGCTAACCTTCAATGTTCTGCTAACCGAAGCAGTTTCTTTCGCAGCGAGCTAACTGGTTAAGCATGTCACTCCTGCCTGCCTTAGTCCTGCTCACAGGCCGCCTGTACACCCCCATCCATGATGTGAAAGATGCTGTGCTGGTTAGTTCACTGTTATATCTGTGTAATTAATTTACTTTTCAATCTTGTGCAGTGTGGACCCTTTCTCCAAGAAGGACTGGTATGATGTCAAGGCACCAGCTATGTTCAACATCCGCAATCTTGGCAAGACCTTGGTCACCAGGACTCAGGGAACCAGTAAGTCTTCATTGCCCGAAAGATTTTTATATAGGTACATGTGTTATTGCATACTACTGTGTTCTGTACATCAGGCTGTCATTGAGTACAGAAAAGCTCTATGTGATGGACAGGATGAATGAGACTATTTGTAGTAAAATTAACAAGACTTTAAATTGTCCTGTCATTATTACTAAAGAATATTTTTAGAGTTGCTTGTGTGTCTGAATACCTGGTGGTGGTGATGAGATGGGAATTCATGATAAAGTATTTCGGTCCCAAATGATGGTTGCTGATTACTTATGAGATTAACTGATTCTCCCATTTCTACGTTTCCACTGATTCCAGAGATTGTCATTACTTTCAGTCCTTCTAGTGCTTGTGTTTGTGCTTAACTTTTGTTTTCCAAACATCCAGGAATCGCCTCTGATGGTCTGAAGGGACGTGTGTTCGAGGTGAGCCTCGCTGACCTGCAGAACGATGAGGTCGCCTTCCGTAAGTTCAAGCTCATCACTGAAGACGTTCAGGGGAAGAACTGCCTCACCAATTTCCACGGCATGGATCTGACCCGTGACAAAATGTGCTCAATGGTTAAGAAGTGGCAGGTAATGATCATGGTTTTGTGAAAAGCACTGTTATCCTACTGAACATTTGACTGTGGTCAATGTGTTCAACAAGTTCAGTTTCAGCAACGATGCTTAATTAATACATATTTGAAAATGTTGGTTCTCAAAACTTAGATGTTAAATACTGTTTACAGCTTGATTTATTTTCCACCATTACATTTTTATTGAAAAGTCTGGTTTTTAGGAACAGTGATTTGTGTACAAGTGGGATTATGATGGGTCTGAATTTTTGGATCGTCTGGGAACATCTGATGGGAATTGCAGTTCTGTGTCTAATTAAGGTGATCATGAAGTGCATCAATTTGACACTTATACTACACAATAGTGAAAATCCAATACTGAAGAGCTTCTGAATGTTACTCATGGGACATTGCTAGAGAAGAGCATAGATGGTTAATTTAGCTTGTGGGAAGAAAAGCATAAAAACTATATTTGCGTGCCATTGAGTGGTCATTAATTTGTAGTGTGTAATGGAATTCAATAATTTTAGGGAATGGGTCAAACCACATTGTTTTGGTTACTTCTGTCTAGTGTGTGGAATTTAAAGGGAAGCTGTGATTTTTATCATGAGATAACTTTGAGTTCACCAAGTGCAATAAATCCTCAATACATGTGACCATTGTTTAACAGGTGGTTGCAATGTACTCTGCATTCCCAGACCTAATGAATCTTTATCCCCGAAGCATAGTTGACAGTGAAGTGAAATCTTCATGAAACATGAACAGTAAGATTCATGTGAGTTCTTCAGAAGCAAAGTTACAGGGCTTCAGTTAGACTTCACGTTGTGCATCTTTTTTCAGTAGTGATGTAGGATGAGAACACAGAAGTTGCATGGAAAGTCTTGACAGACAGCTTTTTTTAATAGACACAGTGCAGCCAAAAGACTTGTTTTGGTTTGAGTTTTGGGTTGAATTTTTTTTATAATCCTGACACACAGGCTATTTTATAATTGGGCTCCATGAATGTGGAAGAACAGTAAAGTTATGTTGGTGTTTGAAGATTTTTTTTTTTGGGTACTTGGGTAAAAAGGTCAGATGTACTTTTAATTACTGGAAGAATAGCTTGCATAGTCATTGTGATTTTGGCCAGAAACTGTTATTCATCCTTTAGTAACTTAACACACAGAAATGAATGAGATTTAACTTGAAGTCTAATTGGTATGGATCTTTTCTTTGCTCTCAGACCATGATAGAAGCCCATGTGGACGTGAAGACCACCGACGGCTACCTTCTGCGTCTGTTCTGCGTGGGTTTCACAAAGAAGCGCACCAACCAGATCAGAAAGACCTCCTATGCCCAGCACCAGCAGGTCCGCCAGATCCGCAAGAAGATGATGGAGATCATGACCCGTGAGGTTCAGACCAACGACCTGAAGGAAGTTGTTAACAAGCTGTAAGTCATGTACAGTTAATCCTGCCCCTGAATGAATTGTAAATGATTTCTTTTGCATGTTCAGGAAAAGCCTCTGCCAATGTTGATGTAATTGCAATAAAGCTACATCTGTTGGATTCTGAGTTGTAAATAGATGGCAGATGCTGATAATCTTGCTGATAATTCAAAAGATCCAAAGATGTGCAAAAAGTTAACTGTCAGGAGATGGTCATGTAAAAATGCCAGTTCATGGAGACTTGTCATCTCTGAAAAAGCTCAGTTGTTGTGTATTGTCATGTTACAGGATCCCAGACAGCGTTGGTAAGGACATTGAGAAGGCCTGCCAGTCCATCTACCCCCTACACGACGTCTACGTCCGCAAGGTCAAGATGCTTAAGAAGCCCAAGTTTGAGTGTAAGTGATTGAACAGCACTGACACAGGGCACCCTGTGACTTTTGTTTTGTTTTTTTTCCTACTTGTGGGAGCACATGATGACACTGTTTCGGTCCCATATGATCACATGATTACTATCCATTGAGATCATCTGATGTTCCCTTCATGACAAAATACTGTGTTTTAGTGAGAGAACATGCTTGGGACTGATCTTTTGACTTTGAGTGATCTTTTGACTTTGAGTGACCTGATGAGGTTGAATTGTGTGAGGGATGAAATATCACTGATTTTAATTTAAAACATCTAGCTTCCTAATTGCCAGTGACCTCCTGAACTATTATTTATGAGCCTGGGTTAAAAGCTTCTTGTCTTCTATTACAGTGGGCAAACTGATGGAGCTCCATGGTGAGGGCGGTGCCGGCGGTGCTGCAAAGGCATCTGGTGACGACGCTGGAGCCAAGGTGGAGAGGGCTGACGGCTACGAGCCCCCCATCCAGGAGACAGTCTAAAAACCACCCTGACAGATTTAATAAAAAATGTAAATGACCAATGGACTGTACTGTCTTCTATTTTTGTGTGTAGCAGTAATTGAACTAATACATTTTGAACAGAGTACCAGTCAGAAGTTTGGACACACTTTGACCTGAATGGGAAAGTGTTGAAACTTTTGACTGGTACTGTATGTACAGGGGCTGGACAACAACCTGCACAAGCAATGAAACAATCAAGTTCAAAGTTGTGCTTCATTACATTACACAGTTGTTCATTTACTCAATACTAGTCCATGTGAGCACAGTCAATACATAATCTACATGTAATGTTAATGGAACAGGCGGTATTTGCATTAGAGCTTGGCACCCTATTAATATTTAGTCAGTCAAGTGAAACCGGTGTCTATCAAGATGAATTGTAATTTCCTGCAAAAATGAAGTGGGTAATCTAATGTTACTGAAGACATGCAAAACTACAGTGCTCAGAAACCACATTTTGACTTTGAATAAATAGAGGTAGTAAAACAAGGAGACAAACCACTAGATGGTGCAAATGGTGAAGAATACAAGTCATTGAAAATCAAAGTCCAGGGTATTCACATTGCCAGCCAGCTTTAATGTAAAATATATTCATAACATGATAAATTATTCAGTAAACACTTCTGAAGTTAATGCTGTGGATTATAAAATATGTTGCACTACTTGGAGATGAAAATACTGCATTCCAGTTAAAGGCAGTTCACTTCAGATTTCCATTGCTGAAAGCATCTGTCCTCAGATGTAGTTTCTCCTCTGGTCTACCACAGTGTCCCGCTGAATGCCACATGCCACTATCCCAGTACTTGTACATAGTTTTTAGGGACCAGGGCTCGCTTCCCTCTCAAATCACCCAGGAACCATTCTTCATCAATGGACTCCAGCTTGGTTATAATATCCCCAATCTGTGAAAGAGGAAGGAATCAGGGGCTGCGTAGATGGTGCTGTGCGAATTGTGAATCTCTGAATTCGTGAACTGTATTTGTGATTGCAAATAATGAATCGCTGTACCTGCAGAGAGAGCTCCTCATCACAGTCTGATGTGAAGTTATACAGAGCTCTGGCTCTCCCACCACCAGCTGCTTCGTTCTGCTGGCTGTTGTCTGACTGCGGAGCTGCTGAGGAAGGTATGTACAGTACTAATCAGTCAATTAAGGAATAAAACCATCTCTTGTAGTTGGAACAGTGAGTTGATTTACTGACCGAACGCAAATATTCTGCAGCTGCTTTAACAACTGATGAATCGTTTCAGTCACTTTTCACGTACAAATGCTGAACTACACCTACTCCCATTCTCAGTTGTGAGTTTGTCTTTGTCTTATGAAACTATATAAATTGAATAACTTTGTTAACTGAGTTTTGCAGTATTGATCAGATTTCAGATTGCTTACAGTAAGCATTAAGAAACTGTCACCTTAGGCTTTTTTTTGTGTCATTTTATAGGCCAAATTTTTAATTATCAAAATAATCAGCAAACTAATCAGTAATTAAAGTAATTGTTAGTTGCAGCCAGTGTCAATAATAGTGCTGTGAAATTCTACAAAACAAATCAAATTGTGCCAACTGCATGGCAGAGCTATGAGACACTCACCCTGAGACCAGTGACAGCAACAGAGTGGAATTACCGAGTTGAATTTGTATCTAAGCCCGGTTCTCTAAGACGGTAACTTCATAATAATAAAGTAAAATTGTGATATCTTCATACCTGTGTTGCTCTCAATAAATGCCCTGGGGAACATGCCTTCTTTGCCGTTGAGCCTGCCACAGCTCCATTCAGCGTTAATATGGCGGGTGATCAGGATACAGTCGCCCTGCTGAAAGGACAGGTCGTCTTCTGACTTCCCGGCATAGTCGTACAGAGCCACCGCCCAGTCCACTTTGGACTGAGACGCCTGCAAAGTGAACAGGACAAGAGAAGAGAACTTTATCTATATTTTAATTTATTTTTGTTTTACAGAACACAAAACCAATACCTTTGCTGTCAATGGTACTGCTAATAAAGATATTGGTTACCTGAGTGGGTTTGGAAACCTCAGCACTGACATTTGGAGAAGCCACCATGCCTGTGAGAAAACAGACGTCTAGGTTATTAAAGATGAAAAGCATACAACCTCCAGTCAGGAACAAAATAAAAAAGAGTGAATCCATGGGCACTCTTTGCTGTACTTGTTATCTTTAATATTGCATGTAAATCCTGTGTAGTAGCAACCCATGAGGACACCGAAGCCAAGTCTTCTGTATTTTTGCAGGGATTTTAGCAACCTGAGGTAAAATTAATTTTCTGTAGTTAAAGTTACTCAGTATAGACAGATTCCAGCATTTCTAGACTCAGCTTACATTTTTAAAAGTAGTCAAATTTAAATGTACTAAGTTGAAGAAAAGATTCAGTATTTCTCCACCAGAATATAATTCCTGGTTGTATAGAGAAGCTATTCAGAATTTAATAGATCAATGTATTTACAGGTCCGCAGTCTCTCGAAATTTCCAGCTGACTGAATGAATGAAAGAAGGGGCGTACAGACATGGTTGCATGAGTGTTTCAAGTGCACAGTTGAGAAACCTTTTGTAAACAGTGATTTAATGAAACAGAAACAGAAGCACAAATTCCTGACGTGCCACAGGGGGAGATGCCAGCCAACACAAAGGAAAAGGGATGGAAAGAGGCTCCTCACTGAAGGACACAGACACTCTTTTGTTTTGATTGAGGATCGAGAGGATAACATGTAAATATTCCCATTAAAGACATTAACAAACTGAAAGTACAGTTCAGCTGACTTGCTCTTTGTGACCAGATCAGCACACAATGAAAAGAATGCAAGTGACTTAGTTTTTGGTGCTTTCAGGTAACCGTACCAGGCAGTGCGATTCTGCTGGGCTGTGTCTGTGTCTGCGTCTGCGTCTGCTGCTGACTCGGAGGCGGAGGCAGATCTTCAATCACCTCCACAAAGTTAAGAGGGAAGATTCCAGTTGAGACGGCAATTTGTCCCCGAGCCCATTCCTGTCCAATGTACTCCTTCAGCTGGATCACATCCCCCTCACAGAACGACAGCTCATCACTGTGCTCCCCCTCAAAGTCAAACCTCGCCACACATCGAGGACCACTTCACAGGACACAGCAGGATTTAAAACATCAGGTTAGTTCAGGTGGGTTTGTAAAGGCCTGTGCAAAGATTTTGTAATGTAAAAATTGTACCTGGCTGTTGCAGATGGCGGCTTCGGTTTCCTTCCAGGGAGGGTTCTTGGTGAATCTGACTAAAATTAAAATTTTCTAATTTCAAAAGGAATCCTTAACCATCATATACATGTGTAAATTATAAGCCTCAATGATTGAATTATAATAGTTTTAATTTACCAGGACTTTGACATAATTCATGGGAAAGAAACCAGTAGATCCCCTGCAAGTGCCTCTGTACCACTCATTGTCTACCTGCTCCACCATGGTCACAACGTCTCCTGCTCTCAGACCCAGCTCTCCTGGACCCTCTGTGAAGAAAACACACATCAGCTGTCTATTGGTAATAAAAGTAATCCAAACTGACACAAATCCTCCAAATCATTTGATTGTTTTCAGGCAGCCAGTATCTAGGTTTTAAAAACGAACATGCTCTAAAGGAACAGTTCAACATTCAAGGAAATTCATGTTTTCACTTTGTTGTCAAGGGTGAGATGAGAAGATTGACATTGATCTTATGACTGTGGGTTAAGTATGGATCTGGAGTGAAGAGGTGGTTAGCCTAGCCTAGCATAAAGTTGGGAAGCAGGGTGAAGAAGCTAGCCTGAGTCTCTAAAACACAAACACTTGGTGTTGGTTGGCATGTTTTGGAATTTTAGACAGTGCCAGGAAAGCCATTTCCTTTTATTCTTCTTATATCTAAGAAAGGACAAAGCTAAGCTGATCGACAATATCTTATTTGTTGAATCAATGTATGGGTTCCCCTCTGCTTCCAGACTGTATGCTACGCTAGCTCTGCACTTAGCATACAAACATGATAGTGGTGTCAATCTTCTCATCTAAATCTCTGCAAGAAAGGTATTTCCCCAAATAATTATTTTAATGTACTATTTCATTTTAGTCTTATTGCACAATCTAAGTCAGTACTAGCAGCATAAACGGATGTGTCACCTGGGATGAAGTCATGTATAACCTGCACTTTTTTCCCATAACCGTCTCTGCCTGTAGCACTTTGTCCAGCACCCTGTAGAGAGAGAACAAAGACTTAAAGGTTGATGTATTAAAGCCACTGAGCACAAAGGAGCAAGTGAGGCTCAAGAATCAGAGCCACCTTTTTTTTACTCATGAATGAAGGACAAGTTACCTGTGGTGGGTACATGTCTGAGGCAAGAGGAGTTATAACCTTCATGCGCGACTTGTGGACTCTGCCTCTGGTGTCTCCAATTTGGCACTCAAATGTATCACGGTCAATCTCTTCTAGCAGCAGAAGCACTTCATTTTTCTTATGACAAAGCCAACAAAGGTGTTAGATTCCAGCTGTTCAAGAGAGTCTGTGGCACTGAGACTTAAACAATCTACCGTTATATGTGAAGAGTGAGTTTAGTCACCTGAAATGACAGCTCTCCTGTGTTGCTCCCATTGTAATCAAAGGCTGCTATTCCATGGGGAAGTTCAAGCTGGTGGAAGAAAGCAAAAAAATTAAACGTGCTCATTGTGCTGTATTCGAAATGTGAGTACAGCACACAGGTGTGCAGTGGGATCTCTCTTACAGTGTATTTGTTGTAGAGACGGTGGCCTGGGTTGGGCCTTGGTGGTAAGACAGGTCCTTTCCTGTGGGGCTTCTGTGCCTGGGGTCTGGGTGAAGTGTCCCATGGTGCTGAAACGGATCGACCTGTGGCCTTAAGGCTGGGTGGAGGGGGTCTTCCGGGGCCTGTTTTGGCTGGAGGTGGGCGAGGTGGGAGGATTTTGGTTGTACTGTGCCTCCTGAAGTGCAACAGCATCATCAAGTTCAAATAAAGCAGCATCTTTACAAAATATACCAACATTTTAAACTTGTGAGGTTTTTCCCCCCACTCACTTACCGAGGTGGTAGCGATGGCTCTGGCCCAACCTGGAAAGACTCCTGCAGAAGATTTTTATTAGCACTAAAACAGACTGTCAACAGTCAACAGTACTGGAAACCATGGTAACCATGCAACAACACAAAGCCTTCAGCCACAGCTGAAGGCAGTGTGTTCATGGGGCTACAATAGTGTGTTTGTTTGTGGAAAGCAGAGGAAATGAAGCAGGTAAGATCCTCAGCTGGCAGACATTGATTGAGAGAGACTTTCTGGGCTAAAAATGTACCATGTCATAGTTTATAAGTAGAAATATACTAATAAGACCAAACTTTTTAATTAGACACAAAAAAAAATTGGCATAAATGCTGAAATACACAAGAAACAAAAAATAAAATCTCCCTCCTGATGCGTTATCAGGTCTGCAAAGAATAACCTTAATGTTGTGGAGAGGTTTAACTCTTCTGGGATGTTCAGAGGTCGTGTTTGTGAAGTTGGGGGGTTTGTAACCACACTGCGTGACAGGTCTTACCTGGGAGGGGAGGATGGGTGTCGAGTTTTGTTTGTGGTAGACTGGGGTGTTTAGGGAGCCTACAGGCTTCTGGACAGGGAGAGGTGGAGGACTGTCCTGAAAATGATCTGAGACTGAGAGGAGATCTGTCTTCATTATAACATACTGACAACATGTGCTCCATTATTAGACCAGCATAGTATGCGTAATATCAATTACTCCTCATCACCAAAATCAACAATTTGACTATATCTCAACCGAAACTGGAGAATCATGTTTGCTGGACTCACATGAACCACTTTTGCTGGGGACCCTGATGGTGGTTGGTCTCCTTGATACACTTTGTCTGGAGAACGAGGCTCCGTTGCTGTCCACATTACGCTGGGGCTTGACTGGGATATGATCTGAACAAAGAGAAACCTGATTTCATGACTGTGCAAAAGAAAAACAAACAACAAAAAAAAAAACTGTAAAGATTTAACCATAATTGTGGCTCGTGGAAAAGTTTGGACACCCTAATTTTGCATATATATTTTTTTTGTAGCCACCTAAGATTCTTTCTGCTCTTTGATTTAGGAATCGTCACCCATTCGTCCTTGCAGATGACTTCAAGTTCTGAGATAAATTTAGTCTGATCCGCTTGCACAACATGTTTAACATAAGTTTTTTTTACCATTGGTTAGAAATTACAATTTATAGACACAACAGACTGACTTTTGTCCATAAATTTTGTTTCTCCTGCTCCATGAGCTTTTTTGTCAGTTGTATATGAAAGGTGTTCTAAAAAGAAAGGTTCACTTTTATAATAAAAACAGGGGATTAATCAATAAACTAATCTATAATGAAAATATTCGTCAGGTGCATTCCTACAAAGCAGTAGGCTACATTTTGTCTTACACCACAGACTTACCGGATAGACTGTTCACACACTCATTCCCACTGATGATGGAGGCCGAGTTGTGGTTGTTTATGTTTAGGTTGGGTTTAAGAGGCTCCTTGAACGGCTTCACTGGAGGTACAGGAGGAAGTGGTGAGGGCTCTTCTTCATAGATGCTGTTGGCTCTGGTCAGTACAGAGGGACGTGATCTGTTGGGAATGGCTGCTTTGCTGTGTAAAGTCTCGAGCTCCTCTTTTATAGACAGCGCCGCCATTTTTTTAGGGGGCTGAGGTCTCGGGGCCGGTGTATGGTTTTGGGTTACATTTATGGATGAGACATTTTGATAGTAATCATCTGCACTGTGGTCAAACTGAGGTTTAAGAGACACAGAAGGCTTAGCAGCGACTGGAGGTTTGATGGCTGCCTTTCTTGGTCGAGGTTCTGGTTTGGCTGATTCAGCCACACTTCCTTCCTCTGTGTCGGCCTGGCTCTCGAAGGCCTGGATCCTGGCCCGAATATTACGTTGACTGCTGTTGCTGTTCATCTCGCCAACAGCATCTTCACCTTGAGAGGCCTCGTCTGATTGGTTAACGATGTCACTGTTCTCCTCAAACTGGTTTTCTGCACTAAAGACCTCTAATAATTCCTTTAAATACTTATTTGAGGATGCCTCCTCCGCATCAGAGTGAACACTGTCACAATTTTCACTGAGCTCGACCAAAGACTTATCATTGACCTTCTCTGGAGTTGCCTGCTTTCGGGATTTTGTGCGAGGAAGTGGAACAGGGCGTTGACTGGGTTCTGAGTTTGAAGAAGAGGGAGTCGCTTCAGCAGGGGCAGAGACAGGGTTTGCAGGAATATCCCAGTATACTGTAACAGATCTGGCGCATGTATGAGTGGGATCTTCTTGGTTGTGTTGCTTTACATCAGATTTAGAGCCACTTTGGTTCTCAGTGTTTGTGGATGCTGTAGTATTTGTTCCCACCTTCCCATCAGAAGGTGTGACAGTTTCAGTGAGCGGTTCTATGTCCACTGGTTTGGGCAGTGATGGCCTCGGTGGTTTTTGTGGTGTTTTACCTGGAAACAAATATAAAGACACGTCACATGTAGAGCTGAAACAGACTGGAACTTGACAGTCACAGTCACTCTTGTATGCCTCACCAGCAGGTCTTTTCTCAGCTGATTGTGGGAGAGTGGTGGCGGTATTGTCCCTCACAGGGTCAGTCTGTGTGGCACATGTGGTAGTGCAGGTGGGCCGGCGGGGGGCTGCAGTGGGCTTGACAATGTGCTCTTCCTGGGTCTTCTCTTGAATCACCTGGTCATAGGATGGTGGGGGCTGAGTCATGAAAAGGAGAGATGTTCACACACACACACGCACACACACACACACACACATGCACACGCACGCACACACACACACGCACACATGCACACACACGGTCATGTACTAAGTAAGAATTTGGGAGTTAAATTCAACTTTTTTTGGCCAAGAAATTATATTTATTCCTCTCTCCTCGTAGCGAGAGAGAGATAATAACATAAAAAGGGGTGGGGGGACTTTGACTCCTGACCTTTTCAATTCTAGTAACGTAGTAATGGCCATGTTTAAAAACGTACGACTCGTAATATTTTTTGTGCTTATTATTGAGGAAGAAATATTCTTGGACAACACAGAGCCGAACAGACATGTGAATTCAAAGAGTGTCAGTCAGATGAAGTCTACCTGGGAGACGGCCTGGATGCCTGCAGACCAGCCTGACTGAGGAGGAGGAGGAGTGAAAACCACAGAGGCTCCCGGGAACCAGTTGTTACTGGCCAGAGGTTCTGCTGAGATGATGGTGATCTCTGGTCGCCTGAAAGACAAACCATTAAGACACCATACGGACCTGAGAGACAACCAAAATACATCTGCACATCCACCTTAAGCATGTTCTTTTTTTCTCACTTGGTTTTTTTCTTCTTGGCAAAGAACTTTACTCTTGCTATGGACATTTGTTAAGCAACAAACAAAAACTTTGTCTATTTCAGATAGCATCAACAAGAATAATACAGTGAAGAAGTAAACATGAACAGACTTTATTTACATTACCTTCTGTCTCTGGTATGTTCGCACTGAGAGTTTGCTCTTGCTAAAGAAAGGGAGAAAAAGTCATATAAACTTTGCCAAAAACATCACACATTATAAGACATTACCTCACTGCTTTTCTACATGTCTGATTGGAAACCTGTAGATTTCACTTGAAGCTATCATGCATTCATCTGATTTATGGAAGACAGGGTTCCTCTAAACAAACCGTAGACCAAAAATCACAAAAATGTGCTGCTAACATTTTGTCAAATATACTTTGATACAGTCAGTTATACTTCAAATAACTCTCCCATATAAATCGTGATTCTGATTTAGTTCGACAAGAAGCTAATTTAAGGAATAAACCCTTTATTGTGCTTTTTGTGTCACTGCTGTTTAGTTGTTGCAAACTTACTTCGTTTGATAGCAGCTCGTATAGACGACAGAGGGCCTTGGCTGAAAAACAGAGCAGAACAGGAAACCCATTTATCACTGAGGTGTGGGACACAGTCATGAGTGGGTTCATACCTTTATGGTGACTCATTTGTTAAAATAAAATCTCTTCACTTGCCCCTAGCCAGTATCATACAATACATTCTCTTAATACAGCTGCTTTATACTGTTAATGCCAATTTATGCAAGGACACAAGATTTAAAATAACATCTAACTTCAAACAAAACAGACAAATTGAGGAAATTTTGATCAATGAGATAATGAAAAAGGTTCAGAGCTGTATAGAGATGGGTAAAGAGTAGAAGAAAAAAAAGAAGAAAAGAACAAAACAAGGTGAAATGATCAAAGAAAAATTACTCTAATAATTGAGATTTTTTAAATGACTACAAATTCATACTATGATACAGTAAGGTGTGGTATATAGTGCATTTTAGTGTGCAGTATAATTGCTAAAGGTGCAGACTGCTGAGATGTAAAGATAGAAGTGACAGAAGAAGTGAAGAAAAGCATTAGTAAGAAGAAGAGTAGAAAAAACTTGAAATGAATCATTTAAACATTTTAAGAGTGTGAACAAATGATTATTATACACAATGAACAGCAGAAATGACTTGAATGATGTTTATTCCTTAATGGAGGTGAAATCTACAAAATAAAAGTCCTCAGTCAGATTGTTATGGTTTGGAACAGTACGAGGGCTTTAGTCAGGAAAATATTTGTTCACTTCAATATTACAATTCAACAAAGGCAAAAGTATGTAGATGTATGTGGATTAAAGCAAACTGAACTATTGCCACAGGTTCACTGTATATTACAAAACATACATCCAGCAAAAGATGACAATGTTACATAAGAGAAGAATAATATCTCTGACAATCCTGCTCATGATCAAATCCACCTACCTTATAGGAACAGGGTGTCAGTAAATGCTACCACATCCAGGTAAACACGGAACATAAGACCATCATGAAAACAACAACTAACTTACATCACATCATCTCCCGATGGTAACCAACAAATCTCTTCTTCGTTTTCCTCCTTAAGGTACAGATCTATTACTTTCTAATCCTTTACTATCACCACTTCATACCAGCACTATTATCATATTAAGATCCCCTTTCTTTTTCCTTTTTCTTAGAAAAGAGCAAAGATTAAACTAATGTGATGCTCTCTAATCTGTACCAGCAGTCTCTTCACCAAAGCTATAAACACAGGAGGGAGGCTCCTCATTAACACACATCCTGCTCATTAAGGACTGACTGCGGGAGGCTGATATAAACTGTCTGGGGGAAAGACTGACAATCCTCTCCCTCCTCTTGGTTACACATAGTTCATTTAACTGATTGGTGAAGTTGTAAACACACAGATCTTCAGGCCAGAAACATCCTGTGTGATCTATCATAAACGGTGTTTTTCAATGGTTTGTCTAACCTCTCTTCTCAATGTCTGTAAACAACTAAAAAGAAAAAAGCAGCATGGTATTCATCCTCATGTTGACCTTCTCTCTGTCAGTCACTGAGGATAGATCAGTTCATTGTTTAGTCCGCATTCACAACCTCATCATCAGCAGATCTGTCTGTTAAAGGGATAGTGCCCTGTTTCCAGCTACAGGTAGAGTTGTGGTGAAACTAAACAACTGCTACTGGATCCACCATTAAAAAGGTACAAATATATAAAATCTCAGCTCAAAAATGAATTACATACCTGGAGGGTAAAAGCTCCGGCTTGGTTCTTTCAGGGTGATCTGTAGAGGAAAACAGAGAAGCACAAGTTTCATAAGATAAAAGAAAAAGATAACATCACAGTATATGTAATGTTTTTATAGTTTGATAGAAAATATAACTGAGAATCTATTTAGGGAAAAGACTGACCAGATAGGAACGTCTGTTTTTGCTTTTGTCTTTGTCTGACAAATCACAAAACCTTGTTACATTGATACAAATCAAACTAAAGTCAAATATTACCATGACACCGTCTTGCTCATTGATTTGCACCATCTCCCACTATGACATTTCATATTGTCTCATGGCAGATATTATATTGTCCATTCCTCGTGTGTTAGGTGCATTTTTGCTTATGAATTCAACTTTTTATTTGAGAGGAAAGATGTCTCAGTTCACCTTTCAAAGAAGTCTCACTTTGAGCTGTAGCCATTGTTTTACACTCAATACTAAATTGCTACTACTACTACTGCTAAACAGCACTGCATGAACAAGAAATACAAGAACCTAACCCTAACCAGCAGAACCAGTTAATGTAAATGAACCAACATATTCAGACTTTAAATGTGTTTGTGATTTCAAATATAAATTTACAAAGAAACAATGATTACATGTCGCATGTCATTTTCATATTTGAGAGAACTGTATAAATGACAGGGAAATGCTGTGCTGCCCTTCATTTTTCATTTTCATCTATTTTCATTAAGCATCTTCTAATTCATAAACAGCAGATAGACAGATTGATTGATCTTTCCTATGGCTGGATGATCTGCAGACAACAACAACAACAGAGTATGAGCACAAAAAATCTCCAAAAGCAGCAGTAAGCAGTTTGGTCAACAGATACCTAGCTGTGTCAATGTGATTCTGTAACAATAATGTCCTTCAGATTTGGAGTAGGACCATTGTCAGAGATATATATTGTGATTCTTAAAAGGCAAATCAGTATTAAAATGATAGATTCTATGATGTTGTTTTTTCCCCATACAAAATAACAAAATGCTCCTTTAGACACAGTTTCATGCTTCAATCAAACAACAAGTGGTAAAAGGGGAACATGTGCCTTAGTCAACAGGTAGGCTGTAAGGAGCAGTACCAGTAATGCAGACAATCTAATCTCATAAGAAATCATTTTCATATTGGAGAGTAAAGTCATTAGAAGAATATCGAAGAAAAAACTATTAGAGGCAACAGTGGAAGTCAGCATTGTTGTTGATGCCTCTAGCCTGAAACCATGACCTCATTAGCAGACAGATCCACCTGTCACACCTGTTACCTGTTATCTGTTGTGCCTCAGGTTACAGGTTACACTTTAACAACATGTGGGAAAGGCGCTTCAGGACTTTCACTTCATGAGAAAGACGTCTTTTAGCAACTGCAGGAAAAAGTTTTAAGCTCTAGTACGTTAAATAAAGTATGATCACTTCCTTGTAGATATGTAGTCCGCCAGTGTGGAAGAAGTGATGTTTTTCTAATCCTGAACACAACTCCTCTGTCTCTTTACCATACAATAATGCTCCTACCTGTTGATGAGTTAAATACAAAATCTAGCAGGATATTTCCACAGAGATCCTCCCTCCTGCTCCACCAAGTGAGTGTGTGTGTGTTTCAAAGATCTTGAAGCTCGCAGTCACACACCCACAGACAACAGCAGAGAGGGAGGGCCCTATAATATCTCAGCACTCCTGTGTTTACTTGGCCAATCTGTTGAAGTGGAATGTGGTCATTCAGGAAGTGGTGGTTATGCCACACGACACTGTACCGTCACTGTCTTTATTTCCTACACAGTAAAAGGTCACAAGAATATTCCCATTGCTCTTTGCCATTTGTAACTGGCATGAGTCTAAAAACCTTTATAATATAAAAATTCATCTCAACAGTTCTGTTGTACGTTTACTAAGTCAGGAAGTCACAGCCTACGTGTTTGATTAAAATATTAACTGGTACTATCAATAAACTAATCAACCTTTTAGCATATATGACCTTTCATCCTGGTTAGCACAAATATGGCTAATTAAAAATCAAAGGAATAATGAATCAGGAGAGATTATTGCGCGCAAAGTATAAGAAAACTAAAGAAAGAAAATCAATTTGAAGAAACTAAAAAATATTAAGAGATCATTTCTATTTTTAGCACATAGGAGCTAGAAGGGGAAGCGTACTGGTTTGTAGATTAAAGAACCTTAGATATGATCATGTGGGAAAACCAGAGGTGACAGGTTATGTCAGATTCATTTAGCTGAATGTAGATCAGCATAGGGCAGTTTCAGATGAAAAGAAATTAGGTGATTCATCTCTGGAATGAACTTAATCTGGTGTCAACATTTATCTACTATATGAATCAAACATTACACGACACTTAAAACAGACAAAGCTGAAACTCTTAGTTGGTTGTGACATTCATTTAAACCATTCAGAGACCAACACATCCAATTAAAAATGATCAAATGCCACAGTGTCATAGAGCTATCCATGACATTTAGCTTCCACTTAAACACTGCTAAGAGTTTCTAACCACGCTGAGCTAAATGCTAATGTTGCTCACATGCTCACAATGACAATGATTTACCTGATCACCATCTTAGTTTAGCATATTAGCATGCTAACATTTGCTAATCATGACTAAGGGAAAAAGTGCAGCTGAGGTGGATGATGATGTCATTCGTTTTTCAGATGCTGGACAAACTGAAATTTTGCCCTGTATTTCAGTATTTCAGTCCAGATCAACTGACCAATCAACCAACACTGTCTTACTTAAAAAGACAGATTATTTGACAGTACGTTTAAAGATCCAGTACCTCTGCAAATGGTAATAAACTCGCCAGTTAAGTAGTTTTGGAAGAATTGTTGACTTTTATCATATTATTTAACATTTAAAGGCTCATTACACCTTCAAATATTCAACTGAGAGCAATAGGTTTGAGAAAATAACCCTGCCATACTACTTGACAAGCCCCCTCATACTGCTCTGAATTATATTCCAAATCGGTGGATATCTCTTGGCATTTGTAGGCCAGTGACGCCTCAAACTACACTGCAAATACACGAGAGAGCTGCTGAAGTCAGCAAGACTGGTTTCCCTTCACAGCTGCGCTCTAACTTGAACACATGCTGACATTACTCAGCACAGCAGCAGCAGTCGCAGAGCAGCTGGTGAAATGGCTGGCAACAAAGGGAAAGGAAGAAAAACAATCTGCCTCTCTGTGTGTCATACTACACCAGCCAAAACTTCACACGAGTAAAGAGGCTGATCCCAGAAACAGTCAGATAGTCTGATAAAGGGTTTGACTTAAGTCTGTTTCCAACTTTGGCATTTTCTAACAGGCACAGATGCATTTGCTGACTAAGTTATAGGCCTATACATTTGCGGGCTGTATTTAGGAGGAGGACAAAGTTTGACACTATAGAACCAAGTCAAAATGTCAACTGGAAAGCATCCCTTGTGTTAAAATCCAGAAAGGTATTTATTGTTAAAAGAGGACTAGTCAAAAGAGATTTGCCCTCACTTGAAAAACAAGACCAGGCGAGGCTGACAGATTGTGGTGTCATGTCGGTAGCACAATGTCAGCAGCTGATGTGGACCTTTAGTCAGAGAAGATTAGATGGTGTCAGTGCAGACGAGTGATTCATAGTGGAAACTACCTGAAATGGGTCCAACGCAAATCACCTATGATGGAGTGCATGTATGATATTATAACAATATTGTTTTTTGAAAGGATGGGAAAAAACATGAACTGCATCCAGTTCAGACAACAGCTTGTTCATGACACAGCAGCCTGTCGACACAGAGAGGCTGACAGGAATTCCCATCCAGACAGCAGGTGGGGTCGGGGTGTGGGGTGAGGGGTATGGGGGGGGGGGTAGTTTGAGCTGGCACACTGGTGGTAGATAGCTGGTTAGGGCACAGGGCAGTTTGAGAAATAAGAAAAACAAGGAACAAAGAAAACAGAGTTACACTCACGATGATTCTTCTCATGAAACATAATGGAGCGAAACTCTGTCTAAGATGTAAGAGCGCCTTAGTGTTTGTATGTGAGGCAAGTGGCTGAAAACAAAAGCCAATACTTCTTCATTAAATCACACGGTTAGTACTGACATTAGGAATCTGTACACAAGCCTAAACTGAAAGGAACAAGAGAGTTCGACAAATGACATGTTGCTCTGAGGTGTGTGGGCCTGAGTTTCATCAGCGGTGTATCACCATGAGAAACAGAGACGCCACTGGTTATTGATACTTTCACTTCAGGGAGCACTGAGGGTTTTACAGTTGTATCATTTAAAAAAAAAGAAAGTATATGTGATGATTTCCATTAGCATCACAACACTGTAAATTGGTCAAATCATTGTGTATCAATGACAGAAGGTGTGTAGTGCATAATTCTCACTGTGTGAATATCCCTCAGTATGAATGAAAACATAAATTAATAAATAAAACAGAACAAAACCGAAAACACTTATAATAATAATTCTGGATGAAAGACCCAAAGTTTACCCAAAACTTATTGTAATGCCCAGTTTGCCCAACACAAGTTGATCAGTGTATTCATCAGAGTGAAAAGTTCAGCGTAATGTTTTTGAAGTCTAGATCTGTCCAGACATTTACATAGATCCTTTCTGTCTGGTTGAAAAGATGCTGTAGGCATATGTCAGGTTTCTACATCTTGTAATAGTACAAATATCATTGTGTTGTCAAAGATCCGTCCCCGGTGTTTTAGTTCCCTATGAGGCAAATCATGTAGACAATTTTGTTGATGATTTTCAAATGCATGCAGTTACTGTAGTTAATGTTTTGATGTATTTTCCCTGCTGTTCCAGACCTCCATTGGTTTCCTGTCACTTCTACATGATGTGAAAATGAAAAAGCAGACACTAAAGGAGTGCAGACACAGACCTACATCAATCTGCACATAATCACATCATCTCATCCAACAAAAAATAATAGGATCATACAAATTTGATGTTCACTGTTACAATTAAACTAAGTCTCAAGACTCTGCTAATCGTCTTTTAAATGAATGGAAACGTTGGTTGTCTGAGACTGAACGGGAACACATCCAGTTTTCTAAAACATGACAGCACAGTTTGATCAATGGGTAAAATGGACATGAACTCTAGCAAATGTTACTCAGTCAAACAAAAAGATAAGTCTAGCAAATCACAATTCACTGCAATGCTGCATTTGAACAACAGACAATCAGCTGAGCGCGTTAAAACCGTTAGGTGATCGTCAGCCTGTCACATTCCCAAACACACCGTACCTGTTGCCTGGCCTCTGCACCGCAGCTCCCGCAGCTCCCGCAGATCTCTGCGCTCCCCCTCGTCCTCATCCTCACGCCGGGCCTCGGCCATCGGGATTTAAAACAAAGTGGAAATTAAAAATAAATAAATAAATAAACCTTTTGAGAGCAGCTGGTTGCTCTTCCATCCGTCCGCTCGGTCGATTACATCGGTTACTGTCCTGGGCAGCAGAAGTTTGAGTCTGTCCTGCCCACAGCTCTCTCTCTCCCTCTCTCTCCCTCTCTCTCTCTCTCTCTCTCTCTCTCTCTCTCTGCCCTGGACTGGGTGGAGGTGGTGCCACTCACCGCCACACCACAGACTCCAGCTGCTACCAGGAGGAACCCATCGATTATATGACCACATCAGCCCAAAGTAAAAACGTTTTCAAAGTTTCCAAACGTCAGAAAGTTTTCATTCTTTATTGTAGAAAAAAGATGATTTTTTGGTGTTTTTCCTGTGACAGGACACTTCACCAGAAACATGTTCCACCATGAAAAGTTTTTTTTTGCTGATTCAGCACTGATGCATACAAGTGATTAAAAAGATTAACTCTGGTGTCCAGGAGGAACAATCCCTATCTAACGCCATCGTTAAATGCTATAGAAAAGCTGCAATTCAACCAGGTTTCCACTAGATGTCGCTACAGACCTGTTTATTTTCAAAGCCTGGGTTGACCCAATAAACCCAGATTTAAAATAAAAGATGAAAAATTGCATGATAGGACTTCAGTAACAATCACAGAATAAACATGTGTTTTTTTTTTTTTCTTCTTGTAACTTAAACTAAATCGTCTCCTTCAATCAAGTATAAATGCTGCTTCTGTATTTTCTTCTTGAAGTATAATTTCATGCTGGAAACCACAATGATCATGATCCCATTGGAGACGTGGAGCCTACAGTATAAAGAGCTTCACACAGGACCAAGAAAATGTAAGAAAAAGATTGAAGCATATAGGAATTGGAGGAAAATATACATCTTACATCCTAATTATACCAGTTTTAAAACATAATTTCATGTCAAAGTCTCAGAGGAAAGTCTCTGCTGGATCAGCTGGATTGGATTGCAATTTTTATTTATTTTTTCACACAAATGGGGAATATCCTTTAATTATTATTTTTTTTAAGATAAAGTGGCATACACAGCTTTTTCGTCACTTTTATGTCCAACAGATGGCGTCATATAGATCTTTGTCATATATCATATATAGGCTATCTCCAGATAGTCTGGAGCAGATAACCTTACATAATGAGATGAAATCAGTGGGATCAGGCTGATTTTTCATGCAGAATAACTTTTGGAAAAAATCTTTATGAAACAGAACCAGACATATCAAATAACTCTTGTTTGGGGACGTAAAGTAAAATGCAACAAACACCTACACAAATGTGTAACCTATCATAAATTAATATAATACTATCAACTTCAAAGTGTCCCTACGATGAATTCTGCTTTTTCTAGGACACCAGACACCACTCAGTCTGTCATAGATGAAACACATGAAAACATTCCTTCCCTGGATGTGGCCTGTTGCAGCTCAGGGGGAGGAGCTTTCAAGTGAGGATTAGTGTAGTTTCACCTTTGTATGTGATCGCTACGGGCCAGGTGAAGTAGCGTGGTTACATTATATAACACCTCAGTGTACTGTTTCCGAAGAGGGACATTTTGCTGGAGCTGTGACCTGGTGTTGTTGTTGTTTTTTTTTTCATTTCTGAGAAGACAAACCGAGTGTGTGTTTGAAAAAAAAAAAACCTGCTGCTGCTGATCGACGCCGCTCAAACCGCTGTGCGCTCTCTCCGTCCAACCGGAGGATCCGTCCGGGCGCGACGGTAAGAAAGAAAGAAAGAACTCGAAACACAACCTTTGGCTTTGTGTCCAACTCTATCTTTAACTTAGCTGTTAAATTACAACATGACAGCGACGTTTCTGGTGTTTCGTTGGACCATATGTGTGCGTGTGTTTTGTTATATTTTCTTACAGTTGCGGACTCTGTGATTGACAAGTGCGGGTGGGTGTATGGGTGAGTGGGTGGGGGAGTTGGGTATCTCCCATCTGCTGCCCAGGGACAAACACTGGTCTCTGCTGGGTTTTACTGGGGGATTCCCAGTAACACTACGGGCTAGTTTTGCATCCTTGTGAAGTGAAAGAACCATAAACTAAACTGCGTAATGACTTTTCTGCAGTGAGTACACTTTGTGTTTTACTGTTGTGTCCTCACCATAGAGACAGCGTGGACCCACCCCGTCTCCAATCATACCTCACGATTTAGCAACCGCAGCCAATAAACCGGGCTCTGCTTAATAACATGTTCTCAAGTGCATCTGGTTTCATAATCTTGCAGTAACATGCAGCGCCCACAGCGTCACAAATACCGTATCCACGTGTTGGCAGAGTTATATCTCACAGCCACACGGAAGGACCCTGAGGTGCAGCTCACCTGTCCTGATTCACCTCTCAGGCCTCTGTCCTCACAAGCTTTGAACTCACATATCCATTGTTGGGGGGGGGGGCAGAACAATGTAGGTGGTGGTGTCGGGTTACCAGCAAACACCATCAATGTTTCATGGCTGCTCATCCTGTGTGAGTGTCATTCCTGTACAGGTGTTCTCGTCCACCTGCTAAATCAGTGTCTCTGAACAGTCACCTGATGTAAACTAAGCTTTTAGAGGCTGGTTGCTTTGAGAAAAGAGATGAATGACTGTAACAGTGTTTTTGTTCAGCTTCTCTCTGGAGAGAAAAAGCCAGAAGAGTTACCTCATCCTCCCTCTGATTTATTACTCGGCTGCCTGGGAGGTTATTTTCTCCACCCTGTTTGTTTGTGAGCTTGTGAGTCTGTTTTTGGAAGTTAGCTGGATATTTCAAAAGTTTTTTAACAGATGCTGCTGATTTTTTTTTAGAGCTGCAACTAACAATTATTTTTTATTATTGTCTTAGCGGTTAATTATTTTCTCAATGAAGCAGTTAATCATTATATCATAGTCCATAAATAGTGAAAAGTGCTGATCACAATTGTTTCCTTGTCTGATGAATAATCTTCATGTGAGACACAGAAAAGCACCGAATCCTCACATCTGAGAAGATCGATCAATTATCAAAATAGCTTCATTTACTGACAATAAAGTAATCAATTAATGAAATAATCATTTCAACTCTTAAAGTTTGGTTGCTTACACTTTTTAATTCTCATGTTTAAATATTGAAACACTTCACAACACAAAAAACAGTTTAAGTAACAGTTTCCTCTTGAACTGTTGACCTTACAGGAATGCACTTGATTGAAACGAACCTAGCACAAGTGTGCCATGATTCCTCGGTGTGTGTTGATGCTCGGGATCAGGGTTATTATGAAAAGTTTATTTATTATTAGAAAATCTTGCGACGAGCCTATGAAGCCCATCATTATCCAGATCTTGCTTCCTTCACGGTCAGATGGAGTTTGCTCAGTTGTTATGGAGATGAGCCAGTTGTTATCATGTGGCCTGTATCATGTTTTGGTCATGGTCACTTTCACACTCCCCTACCACGCAGCCATGTGTTATCACGTGACTAATAGGCCTATGCCATACTTGGGCCACGTGATGACAAGCTTAACTATCTCCCTCTCCCTCTTTGTCAAACTGTTTGTCCTTTAATATGAAAACAAGCGTCTCATGTCCACAAACTCAACAAACAAACATGTCATGATCAGATGTGGCTGCTGCGGTCGCTGAGCTAGTTTTAAAAATTCCCTTCATGTGAATCCTGTTTAAAGCTCATTAGCACACAACCGGTTGCTCTCTCCTGCAGGCTGTTCACAGCTGGGCTGCTCTGAGGGGATGGCATGTCACTCTATCAAAGCTCCTCTGCAGTATTTTCACTATACACCACGATAAAGGATGTAAATGTGTGATGTTTTGTTGTTTTAAACAAAGCTGCACTTATTCTCAACTTATTCAAGACTGTTTTATAGAGAAATCTCAGGCAATGCCGTCTAAATTTATACAGTGTGATCTCTGTCGTATGTAATTGGTTATATGCCGCGTGGGCTCGTAATGCCTCGTAATCTGTTCCCCTCCCTACATTTGCAAAGATGTAAATCCCAGCTGTCTGTGCAGCTTCTCATATCGGCACCTTAAACATAAGTCGGCTGAAGATAAATGCTGACATGCAGCAAGAACGGGCAAAACTTTCTGATACTTTGTGAACAGTTTCTGAGGAATGAGAGGAATGCGTGGCTTATCAGTCATCTCTGTGAATGCTAGTGATGTTAAGAAGCGACTCGCAGTCCGTTTGGCGAACAGACCTGTAACAGAGATATTCGCACACAGCATCTCTAGACTGTGAATAATGGTCATACTAATGGGATTAGATGTTTAGGTTGAGGTCACAAGTTGGGATGAGATCAGCTTCACTTTGCTTGTTGCTGCCTATGTAGAGCAGACTGTCACTGAACACTGTTGGGTTGCAGGGAGATTTTTAGCAGTGTTTGGTCTTAAATTTGTTGTTTTTCAGAAAATGTGGAGACTTTAAATCTTGAGCAACATGCAGATGTACGTTATTGTAAATAGTAAAAGCATTAGGAGCAGTTCCTGTCTAAGTCAGTCCGAAGAACAGAAAGAGGCATTGTGGTCACTATACCAGCAGGTGTTTGTGCATGTTAACATGTCCCCCCCCCCCATTCCCACCAAGCAAGATCAGCTTTGTCCCGTGTTTGGGATTAGCCCCACCCTCGCCACCCGTGTCCTGGCGCTGACTCTGAGAAGTTACAGGCAATATGAAAGCTATGTGGCAACAGTCACTGGCAGCGTTTCTTAAAGGCTCAGCACAAAGTAAAGTATCACCTTTTAATTTAACCACTATTTTGGATTATAAGAGTAGCTCCACATGTAGGGGAAAACAAAACCATTTAGCTTTTGTTGAGAGTGTCATTAAGCTTCTCATTTTACTCTACTTTCCCAAAATGTTGAAGTATTCCTATAATGACTTTTTATAGGGGTTTATTGTTGTTAGCGTCTTTAGCATAATTTGTTAGCTTGGCTGTATTCCAACCTGAAGAACTGCCCTTGAAGTGTTGAGAGAAGAAAAGAGATTGTAACTAAATCTGGTTAAACCACTTCTGAAGCAGCTGGAATGAAAGTGTGAATGTTATGTTTATGGAGCCTGCGGTTTGTCCTCTGTTGTAGGAAAGCTGACATGAAGTAGAAAAATATAGGTGTAGAGGCCAGTGTTTAATGCAACCAACCAACCAACGGTGTGTATATGAGTTTGCATCTCTGTTGCCTTTTTAAAAATGATGAGGAGGAAAAAAAAAAAACTCAACATAAAGGAGAAGTGTGAGATCTCTTGAAGGCTAAAATAAACATGGTCCTTTCCTCAACTGAACTCGTTTTAAATGCAAAGAAAAGTTGGTCTTAAGAGGGTGAAAACAGAACAGAGGAAAAAAACAACACTCATCCACACCCAAGCAAATATTTGACACAGATGAGCCCGAGAGGCATTTTAGTTTTCCCTTTTTAAAAAGCAAACTCTAGTTAGCTACGTACTTTTCATCCAGCTGGCTAATTACACAAGTGCGGTGCTGCAGCTCGCTCTCGTCTTTCTGATAAACATCACTGAACTTCACAGACATGCTTTATCTTCTATCCTCCCCCTCCCAATCCACATGCAAACATGACTTTTTTTTTCTCCCTTTTTTTTATCAGCAAGTGAGACGTGATGCAAATGAGCTTAAGAGGAAGTGGCAGGAGCAGAGATAGGACATACTAAACACATTCTTATCAATGACAGAAGCCTATTGTGGTTTGCGGGGATAGGCTGAAGTCTCCTCATACCAACATGAAAGTGGGAGTGATGTCACCAGCCCACATTGTGTACATACAATGAGGTAATTTAGCCTGTGAAGCTCAGAGGAAAGCAGGAGAGCAAAACGTGTAGTAAGCTGTGGTTTAAAGTTTCAGGGTGGAGGGTCGCGGCTGCTACTGCGGATGTTTCAGGAAATTTAGGAGGGTCGTAATGATTCTAATATTTTCAGTGGTGTTGCTCTAGGTTCTTTTCTCGTAGCATTTTGATGAGGTTGACAATCTTTGGGTTTTTGTTAAATATCTAGTATCTAACCAGTATGGGATGTATAATATTCGGACTGTCCATTGGGACCACTGGGACAAATCTTGGTGGGCCGGTGGACTGCGGACTGAAAATCTGTCCCTGCCTGCAGTATAAAGTTCTACCAATCCTTATCTCTCCACTGTAGACTGGACTCTCCTCTGAGAGAGCTGCATGTGACGACGGCTGCATGACTTTGATCTTGACAATGGGGCGTAAGGGCTCTTGTGTCCTCTGTTTGGCCTTTATCTACTTTAAATAGAACTCTGTGTATAGAAAGGTATATTTCTCCTCTCGGGGTCTATGGTGCTGCTGTGCGTCTCTCTGCTGAGCTTTTTCTTTGACTTTCTCCTCCTCTTCCGCCCTCCCGGCTAAACAAAGCACCTGTTTGTGTTTGGACATGTTAATGAATCTCATCATGTGATCACTGAACAATATGGCAGGAACGGCCTATTTCTGAAACCAGTTTCCATCTGAATACACTCGCCAACACCCTGTTAGCCTTCATGTGCAGCATGGAGCAACGCTATCAGCTTACATAATCGCAGTATTATCTCATAAGCTAGTTACAGGCGTTATCCAGCACCTGTTGAGCGGTGTGTGTTGTGTCCTGTAGAAACAGTCCATGACTTTTGATGGCATTCTCCAAATGGAAAAATTATACTTAATGTATGATGCAATGATGTTTCTTGGAGACTTATTTTAACAACAACCAATCAAGCTACAAAATAATTTTCCTCATACATATTATTCTTCTCTCAGTAGATCCAAAACACAAATCAATACAATAATAGGGCAAACTATACTGTATGTTATGATGCATTATAATTTTACATAACATTTTGAAATCATTTACTGTTACTGTGAAATTATTATACATACTGGAGAGTTAGGAGTATTACATAATTGTTGTTGGAACAGTCAGTGTTGTGGTAGTTTGTTTGACCGGCTCCACCGGTTATAATTATGAACATTTGGAGTTTGGGGCTTCTAGAGATTTACTTCATGTCAGACTCAATGCTTCACACACACTTTAAACAGGGAAATAATGAATATTTTTATATTTTGTGTTGTGTTGTGATGTCAACTAAGGTCAGTTGTGGTGGTGAAACCACAGAGCTCACTGTTTTGGTTTTATGGCATGGGACTGTTTTGTTTTGGTTCACTCAGAGTTCTGATGGCATCACTGTTGGGCTCAGCAAGCAGCTGTGCACAGAGCACACCCGTGGAGCACCAAATGGCAGGCAGACAGACAAAGTTAGCGACTGGCTGATGAACATAGCAGAGCAGCTAAAGAACCAGACTTCCCTCAGGAGTTGGTAGAGCCCAAAAACTGAGCCAAAAAGAAAGTGATTATTGGACTGACATTCACCAGAAACTCAACTTCAGATAAATTCTCATATCGCTCAGGTCTCTCCTGGATGTGTAAATTGGCCACTGTTTGCTAAAAAAGTTTGCCATATCTGCTTTATATGTTCACAACTTGATTATTAGTTATTGCAGGTTTAACCAGGCAGCTGTTAAATGTGGAAAACAGAAAAAAAAACCCCACTACTACTAAAATGCCACCAATCAATCCACTTCCTCAAAAAACCTCTCATGCTCACCTACAGCTTTTTCATTGATCAGAAGTATAAATAACCCAAACGACATCGCACTGATTCAGAAAAGCCAGAAAATAACTGACAAATTGACAATTACAATTTTTGTAGTAAATATTTAGCAGTGAAAAAGTAGATAGTTAGAGGTTGTCCAATCATTAAAAATATCCTCATGTCCATTTCATCTTTGTAATAAGCTGTGAGCACGAGTTCAGTCTGAGTCTGTTCCTCCTAAAGATGAATGGTCCAACACGGTGGTCACGGTCTGCTGGCTGAAGGGAATAATGGACACAGATAAGAAAATGAATGGCTTTTTCATCCTGCTGTGTTGTTGATTGGATGAGGACAGAGAGGCCTATAAATAGTCAGACAAGGCGCTATCTGGCTTTTCAATGGCTTCACCTGTAGCCCGGAATATTTCAGCAGCTGCTATCACTTTAATGGGCCTGTCTGTCTCTTGGTTACCATGGCTGCCACCTGGCCACTGTAAATTTCTTCCCCGCGAGTGTCACCTTCAGCAGAGGGGAAATGGGCTGTAACGCTGGTTCAGGAGAAATGAAACTCTGAATGAAACTTGTGTTTAGCAGCCAAAATTCCCCCTGCTTTAGAAAGAATACAATTTTGAGAAAATAACTGTACTGAAATGTGTCTGTGATGCTCATAGTTGTTCAAATTTGCCTGTGGACTTAAAACTCCTGTTTATCAAGAAAGATGATCTTTTATGCTGAGTGAAGGGTGTGTCTTGCCTCTGAGCTATTTATCCAGACAACACCCGTGTGTGTGACAAACTGTTGGATGACAGAAAGCTAACAATGCCAGAAACCAGATCAGAAAAAAAAAGGACAAGAGAAGAGCATTTCTCTGTCATATTTAAACCATGTTTGCTCCTTTATTTCCCCTTTTGATTCCTCTGATGCTACTTTGGATAAAAACAGAGGTGCAACACAATAAGTTAAGCCCATGTCGTCATGTTGTCATCATGTTTACTTTGGGAGTGAGGGAACAAGAGCTCTTTATGTAACACTGCTTGAACAGAAAGGGGAAAATTCCAGTTTTCAGTCATATTTGTGTCAAAATATTGATATTTACTGGTACAATAGTTTTAGTTTACTTAGTTTGGCTGTGTCAGTGTCTGTGAGTCTTTGTTTTATTGTTATTTGAGGCTGCAGTAATTAATATTATAATATTATGACTACATGTATTTGAAAGGGGTTGCTGCAGTGACAAACTCACATTAGACTCTGCAGTTCCCCTCAGCTCTTCGGAGTCTGTTAACTCATTGTTTTGGTTTTCTGGCCCATAACTTTCTGGTTTAGTTCATCAGCTCTCATCAGTGTTGTTTCCAGATGTTTTCATACCCACAGTGCACTTCTGACCCAGTTGGTGAACACAGCGGCGCATTCAGCAGCTAAAGGGCGTGATATTTCCCTCAGGAGTTGGTGGAGAGAAAAATGGGCAGGTTTAATCTTTCTTGGGTTGAGCATTTGTATTCATTCACTCATGAGGGTGGGGAGTGGGGACTTTGGCAAGCTGAACCCTAACACCTGACATTAGTCTATGATGCCTTGCCAAGCCCATCAAATCCTTTCTGTTGGATGAGGACTGAAACACCAGGGTCCTGGGACATGGGCATTACTGCTGGTTTCATCATCAGGTCCCGAAGACACTGGCTGATACCATCTGCAGAGCCGTCAACCAGAGCCAGACATCATGCTGCAGTCGGAGTCATCTAGACAGGTGGTTATGCTCGAGCTGACAGTCAGGTTACGGTCATGCTTGAGACGAAAAAGGTGCACCAGAGGAAGCTTGCCAGCTACCGGGGCTTGGTTGAGGATTGCCGCAATAGGGGTGGCACAGTGTTGGCCCTTAGAGGCGAGCTGCAGAGGGTTTCCTGGGCAGTCACTCTACAAGGCCCTCAGTCAATTTGGAATCACTGGGCAAAGAAAGAAAGCCTTCAGAAGTGCAGTGGCTGCGGATCAAACACAGGAACCTGTGACAGAATGCTGCACAGACACAATTTAGGGCTTGATCGGTCCTCCTGACTGAGTCACCTGGGTGTCTGACACCTGGGAAACATCACTGATGACGTGTCTGAGCGCATCGCAAGATTCATCTGCAATCATTGTGCCTACAGTCAGAAATGAAATACATGAAATAAACCTCTTTAAAACAATTTAAACAAAAACTGATCATTATAACCTTCATGATGGGAGCATGTATTGCAGGACTATTGCATTAGACCGCATTGGATAAAGTTAGTTCTTGGTGTGGTCTGAGCACTTTGCTTGTAATCATGTCCCAGCATCAAAGAAGATTTATAAATGAATAAATGAAAGAAAATGTAAAAGGAGCAGAACAGAAGAATATAACTACATCAAAGCTTATTGTTCAGCTAAATAAAGTGTGTGTTGTAGTGTGTAATGTAGTTTCTCTCATGGCACGTGGGAAACAAGTTTCTCTCTCCCTGACTTGATTTGTATTGATGCTGCTTCCCCCCGGCCAATCAACAGCACTTAAAAGATGCTGAAACACAGCCTGGTAAATAGTTTCCTCAACAGTTTCTGTAAGTCTGGGACATTTGGGTGGAAGGTATAGAAATTAATCAAAGTCATAGTTCCCAACAGCAACACACAGTGAGGAAAGAAATACTGGAAAACATTGTGAGAATGATGTTCGCTAGCATTGGCATTGTGTGTTTCTCCAGAACGTGACCCTGTGACGTCTAATGTCCGCTCATGCAGGAAAGCAATAGCAAACACTTTATCTATGAATGCAGCTAACTGTGTCTTCCCTGAGGGAAACCTCAGGCTGGTTTTCTCTGCTCGTGTGTCTCGTGTCTCTGGCTGTGGAGATGAGGCGGCAACAAATATGTATAATTATCAAATTGCCATAATTGGATAATTGGAAATTACCCAATCAGGAGAATCCATTGAGACTTGTATATGCCTTCAGTTTGAAAATGTAAACAAACACAATGTAAACACACAGAACCGCATTCTCACATTATCTCATTACAACAAACTATTTCAGAACCAACTCTGATTCACACACACACACACACACAAAAGATGTATTTTCTACAACCTATATTTTGGCTGTGCTCTCTAGCTCTACTGTATGTCAGGTTATTTTGGGGAAGTAGAGCAGTGTCTTGTGGGTAACTGTAGGCTCCCCTGCTGGGTGACAACATGACAGCAGGTGCTGTAAATGGGAGCGCAATGTGGGTCATGACTTTCATTAATAGGCCTTTGCTAGATTAGTTGAAAAAGCACATTTCATTCTTCAAAAGCAAGTGTCTTTCTTTGTTGTGCTGGAAAATGTTTTAGAGCCTCATGAGATTGTTCAGAGTATTATAAGGTGCTGGTACTCAGTCTCAGTTGTGGTGTATTGAGTTTTTAAATCCAAGTCTTGACCATGATTGGCTGATTGTTGAAGACATAAATATACTGTACAGAATGGGGCATATTTGAGAGCAGTTGCTGCCAGTGTGTTGTTGTCTGAGAGGGCTAATCATTGCCTACATCGGGCTAATCTTGCAACCTGTTAGACCACTGAAAAACAAAACAAAATACCACGTCAAAATCAGTAACCCTGGAACAGCCAAACTACAGTATAAGAGCAGCAGACAGCGAGCTGCTCCAGGACCATTACTTTAGTACTTAAAGCAAGTACCAAAGACATTTGAATGCAGCAAATCAAGCAATACGGGTTACTTTGTCCACTAAAATGAAGAACCCTGTTCAGGATTTCCTGGTTTGCTGCATCTCCAGGTCAGAAAAGGCTCTGCTGGTGATATTAATTCTATAATTTCCCTGCTAATTTGTTACCAAATTATGACTTATGTAAATTTACTTTGCTACTATTTGTCTGTCATTGTTTGCCCTACTAGTGAATGCCTAAACTCATCTAATAATGGACTATGAAGACCAATATTTTGATATTTGAGAGTTCAAAAACTCGAATATTTGCTTAAATAAAATTGGTCTGAACTACTGCAAAAGCTGAGCCACTAGCTTTTAGTTGAAGCCATTTTATAAGGGAGATGGAAACAGCGGCACCATTCTTGGTATCAGCTTTTTCTCTGCTGACATAGGAGGTATGATGATCACACAGGAGCATTATGACACTAGTTATAAATGATTAAATTATGTCAAGCGTTCTGTCAGCTTCAGCAATCAACAGCTGATGCTTGTTTGCCAGCCCGGCAGCCATTTTTAAAATGCTGTCAGACTTTAAATAGAAAAATTAAGTCAAGCTGTGGAGCAGCTGTATCTCAGTTGGTGCAGCAGGTTGTTTGTTAATCACAACGTTGGTTCTTCGCGATCTGAACTCCTGCTGTCCACGTGCTGTTTTGCCCTGAGCAAGGCACTAAACTGAAAAGGGTCCTACTGTATATGCATGAAAAAAAAGTGGCAAAAAGTGTTTGCCAAATAAATGTAATGTTTGCTGTGTGCGACTCCATGGATGGCTTCTATGCTGCGCTAATGGAGGAAAGATTGCATGTGTGAGTTCACAGCAAGGCACAAAACCAGCCTGAGAAACAAAATAAGTGTTTGATGACTCCTCTTTAGCACACGCACCCACACACATCTCTCTCCATCTGTCTCCCTCTCACTGTCCGTGTTTACACGACATCGTGCTTTCATGATGAAGAAACCCACAGCTTTGAATTGTTACCGGGCAAAGCACCAACAGCAGAACAGAGCGAACAGGTTGAACAGCTGTTTATTTGGTCAGTGTATGACAGTGTACGTGCAATTAAAAGTTAGGTTCTGAGAGTTTTGAGGCTGCTGTGTCATGTGACGTGATTCCCACGATCGCTCTGTTTTAATGCTGGAGAGGGCAGTTGTAATGTTGGTGAGGAATGGGCCTCACGAAGCTGAGAAGGACGCCAATGGCATCACAGCCCTAATTGGAAGGGACAATAGTGTTATTCTTCTGTGAGGGAGGCATGAGGATGTGATATCGATGTTGAATTCCTACAGAAACTTTCACAGCTGACGATATACGGTATAGTCTTTACTTTTTATGCATGTGAACGGTGTTGCTGTCATTTTTTTCTTGTAACCTCCTTTTCTGTAGACTTTCTCTAACCCTGTTTTTCTTTTTCATTCCCTCCCCCTAGTGCTCTCTCCTCCCTCCCTCGCTCCCTCCTGCTTTCGATCTCCATCCAAGTGGTGTTCGGAGCAGCTTACTCATGTCCAGTCACTTCCCACCATGCCTCGCCTCTCACACAGACACTCACTTCCTGCTCCACTCCTGACATATCTTCATATCTCCTTTTTTGTGTTTTGTGACAACAGGAGAAGAATGAGGTCTTCGTCTGCTTAGCAACCCGTCCCTGTAAAAGATGGTTCAGCGAAGGTAAGAAACCCAACAGACACACACACATACAAACACACACACACACGGCCTGACACACTCTCCACGCTGCTTTTACATTCCTTCTCAAGAATCCAACCAGCCGGTACTCTCCTCTAACTGAAAGCAGATGGTGAAAGTTTGACTGTGTGCCTTGTTATGCCTAAACTGGGGATGTTTCTGTGGTACTGGGGCAAAGTGAATTCAAAAGAAGGGGGACAGCTGTGATTGGTTGGCAAGCAGTTTAGGGGCAGGAGTTAGCTTTTAATTTGGTGTTGTGGCGTGCAGCTGCTGCGTGTTTTACAGTTGATCCCCTGTGGTGACAGAGACCATATCGTCCTGTATTCTATAGTGTGAGTGTTTAAGTTTGTCTTGACGTTGTGTTGGAGTTACACTGACAGACTAAGTCAATGTCATGTCATTGTTTAACTACATATTGGGTTGCTGGGAAGTTTGTTTTTAGCCGTGCTAGCGGCCATGGCTTTAGAGACGGCTCTGCTGTGGCTTTGGTCCCAACTGAAATATCTCAACAACTTCAGGATGGATTGCTATGACATTTAATAGAGAGTCATTTTCTCCAGAGAATTAAGCGTCCGGACTTAAGTGAATCCTTTATCTATCCAATTGAAGTGCATAAAAGGGTGTTATACACTGTTGTACACAGATTGTTAAGACCCTTGAGGCGAATGCATAAATTGAATTGACCTGATTACTTTACTTTATGTTCAAATATCTGCTAAACTATGCCATTCCCATCGGCCTCAGATGTAGGCTACTTTGCGTTTAGCGCTAATAAGCAAATGTTAGCATGCTAACAATACTAACATGTTCAAATAAGATGGTGAAATTGGTAAAAACATTATACCTGCTAAACATCAACATAGTTAGCATTTAGCTCAAAGTGTGTAAAGTCAGAGCTGCATGGCTTTAGAGTCTTAGAATAGTTAGAAAATAATCTATACAAAAGAGTATCTGTTTTATTTAAATTTTGTTTTATGTAGTTTGAAGGACTGCTGTGTTTAGTACAGTACAACAGAGCTGCCAGCACACACTGTTATTCTTGTTAAATGTTGAAGATTATTTAGGGTTATGTGTAGGATCTCTTGAACTTGACATGTTGTTTTCAGATGGGACATTCTTTTAAACTGTAGTGATATTTGTCACAAATAGTCACTGTATAAACAGAGGAAACATGGTGAGATAAGTCACATCCTAACATCCTTCCTCATGAAGTGTAGCCGTGTACCTGGAAACATGCTAAAGCAGAGAACTGGATTATGCTAGATGCTATTTTTTGAGTTCCACGTCATCTCATATTATCTGTTTAAAAAGCAGTACACTCCTTCCCTTCCCAGTGCTGTCAAAGAAAGCTTGTCTTGTTTTAACAGAATCAATCTTTCCAGTAGTGTCCTCTCCAAGGGAAACAACAAATTAGTTCCTTTCTGGGGGAAAAAGTGGGCATCTTCCAGATTTCCATGTTGCCAATGTGAGTGTTGGAACTGATCTCTAAAACTGCCCACAGGCTATTTTCATCCAAAATAATATACATATTTTTCATCAAAACAAGCAATGTGAGCACTGTAGACTTTGTAAATGTAATGTGTTTCATCCAGAAATGAAACCAGCACAAACCAAAATAATTTCTGACATAAAAAACTAGCAATCTTTTTCTTTTTTCTTTTTTTTTCTTCTTTTTTTTACCCCATTTAGCCAGGGAAGTTCACACCCAGTTGCTGTTTGCCTTCTGATGTCAAAAAAAAGTGTCTGTAATGAGCGTGATGGCAGGGGGCCCGCAGGAATCTTCTGTGGGTGTCTGAGGTATTCCAAAAGTAATTTGACAGCTCTGTCCGAAGTCCAGAGTGCAGCAGGCAACTCTCTGAGCCAAAGTCAAGCAAGATGTGTCTCTTTCTCCCCTCGACTGAGTCATCTGACTTTGCCTGTTATTGTTCTCTTTCCTGCATGCCTGTCATAGCTGCTGTCTGGCCATGCAGAGGCAGAGAGGGGGAGTAATGCACTGCAATCACCAGTCATAACATTGCATCTGTGCTGCTATTTGATGAAGCAACTTTTTTTGGTTGTGTGTATGATAATATTTTTTTTTTCTTGCTCCTCAGGTCCTCTGTGATTATTCCTCCTCCTCTGGTTATGGTTGCACACAACAAGCAGTCAGGAACGCCCTCCTTCTCCTGCCTATGACATGGTTTAAGTCACGTATGATCCGGTCACCGTGATGGCCTCCATGGTTGCCAATGGAAACCGAGACGGGCAGTCTCTGGTCTTGAAAGGGGTGGATCCAGAGACCTGCATGATTGTTTTCAAGAACCACTGGGCTCAGGTAAACCCCAGCACTAAATCAAGGCTCCCACATCTTACAGAAATAGTTTCCGGAAAGATGCTCATTCGCTTTTTTCGTCAAGAGTTAGATTTGAAGATCAATACCGCTTCAAAAAAAATATGCGGTTGTAGAGGAAAATATGTGCTCGAACTTTTTCTTGATGAACAACTGTTAATCTGTCTTCTTGGTGCTTATATGAAGCGTTTCCACTGGTCGATTAACAACCTTACAATGACAGCAACACTTCGGGAAGAGTTACAGCACATAACTCCAAGTAAAACCACAAATTGTCATTTTTACATTTATTTTTTGATGCACATTAAACACACGAGATACAACATGTTAATTAGTGAGCTTTAGAGGTGTTTATAGGAATATTTTTAACTTTGGAGTGAAGGCTAAGCTAATTGCTTCCTTGCTCCAGCTCTGTACTTGCACAGAATGCACAGATACTAAATTTAGAATCAGTTTTCTGTCAATAGTCAATAAGTCATAAGCATATTTCCCAAATGTATGTTGAACTATTTCTTTGAAATATTAGAATTCTGAAAATCTTTTGTCTAAACTTAAAATAGTGGTTCCCACCCTTTTACCCTGTGTCCCCTTAAATCAAAGGAGTGTCTTCTTTTACCCCCCGGTTGCATATGAGTGTCAGCAGTTTGATAAGAGGTTTTCACACTCTGGATTTTTTTAATTTGAGTAACTTTTACATGACCGATAAACTATAACTATCCAGTATTTGACAAGAGAATGATTATAGAAAAATCCCCAAAAAATAAGATAAGTTTGTATCTCAGTTTTTTTTCTTTTCTATCCAGTTAATCATCAAGTTACTCCTTTATTTCTCTTGCAATCGCTACAGGGAGTTCAGACCCACAGTTTGGGAACAACAGGCTTTAAACACATCCAGGTTGCATCCAACATTAATCGGTAAAAGCAGTGAATGCAAGGTTGTTCACATTCGACTGCAAATCCTGACAGTAGAAAGTCCCAGCGAACTGCGGCGCGGTCATGGCCAGTGGAATCTTGGCAGCGTGAAGCCGACCGTCTTAGACTTTTGGCTTTTTGCAGCAGCATGTGTCCCTGTTGACCCCTGTGGGACCTGGCAGCCTGCTTGTCCTACTCCTCCCACACTGAGATGAACAAACGTTCTCCTCACTGACGTACAGTAAGAGTGACACTGGCCAGACATCGAGGGGATAGAAACGTGTGTCGGGAACTGTCAGCAGCGTTTATGTCAGCATTAGTGGCTGTCAGTGTGGGGTCTGACCCTCTTGTCAGTGAGCAGGCTCTGTGCTATTCACAGCTAAATTAAGCAGAATTCCACTGTGTTTTTATTAGGTTCTACACTGGACAGGCTTGTCGGGATTAGCTGTGTTATTTGGTTGGAAGGTTTAATGCACATGCACAGAATTCACTATAAGCCCTTGTTAAACTATTCTTAATGCCCCCCTCTCAATAAAAAATGTGTTGTTCTTCACTGTGCAGAGTTTGACATTAGAGGGCTGTTTTCACATCCATCTTCTGAAGAGGGAAACTTTCTCTGTTCTCACTTTAAATCCGTTTAACGTGTAAGTGTACAAGCATTTGTCACATCACTACTGCATGTAGGACGACTCACGGTCCGATAAGTTACAAAAGTGCAATGTTGAAATTTGAAGGCCCCAGTGCAAAAACACTGATTAGCAACTTTTTCATGAAGTAGGAGACATCTTGAATATTTTCATCTAATAGATTCTGGATTTTTCTACGACGGTGATGGAATAGATGTAATTTCAAGACTTTTCACAAGGTAGTTGATGTATTGGGACAGAAGTTGTTGTAAAAAAAATAAACCACAAGGCTGAATAGTCCCAGGTTCTTACTGTGAACTGAAAAAATGAGAACTCCCTGTTCCAGATTAAAGCTTTTTTTTCTCTTTTTTTTTCTTGAGGCAAACTGAAAGCACAGTTCCATTCCTGCAGAGTCTTATTTCCATGCTTAGTTAATCTGTAGCCTGATAAGAGTCCCCTTGACTTTGGTTTCAGTTCGGAAAAACCTTGAAATCCGAGTAACATGTTGTAAGTAATATCGGCCTTTTCCCTTTGTGAGACGCTCTGCCTGTTTCAGAGTTGAAAGATTAGGTTTATGTTCATTTGCTGTGTCTTATCTGGCGCTCTCCAGGCCTCTCAGCACTCATGGTGTTTGTTTTGACATGCAAAGTGATCTGTCCGTTGCTGTGACTGCCAAAAATCTTCAGCTATAGGCAGTGTAGTGTGGGCAGACTCATTCCATTCATGGCTAATGCCACGTGACTCCCAATAAATCAGTCAGTTTTGTGAATGTGGCTCTGTGTAGTGACGTGTACTGTTTATGTTGAAACTCTCCCATCCAGTGGACATTTAAGAACAACTCAGCTTTAGCTCTCAGACATCAGTCCAAAGAGTAGATGGAGCCGCCAGACAAAATAGTTAAAGGCGTTTTAGTGAAATTAGCCTTGTCCCGTCTCCAAAGTGAAGTTGTGTTTTGCTGATTACAGTAACATTTCATCTTTCAGCATCTGTCAACTAAAATAAAATCATAGAGGTTAAGTGGAAAAGAAGTTTTTTGCTCTTTCACTTTCTTCAGACAGACTTCAGTCTCATCCTGCTGTTAGTGGCCCATGATAATTAGATATGAAACAATCCAATATAAAGTTACTGAAGTGTATTACGTCAGCACTGCACAAGCGTGGTGTGGACTTCCTCCTATAGCTCACCCTACTGCCCTCATGTTGTGTCAACTCACATTATTCACCCGGGTGCATTTTGTAGAGCCTGTTCTGGGACTGAAAAATCAAAGGCCTGGACCTTTTGATGTTTATCCAGCCTGAGCCCAGTGCGTGGTCACATTTTCAAAGCTAAAGCCCACTGACATTTCCTATATGACCCATATTCTGATTAATGATGCAGACTATCGACCGACCTGTCAGCACTGTCAGAGCTATACTGAACTAAAGTAAACAGTCACGCTCACTAGCAGCTGCTTTGGAAATAATAGGCATACTCTATATGCATCACGGTTTAATAAGCCTTATCCTTGTGTGCAGCTGACCTTGACAGTGTCAGTATTATGCCAATAGGCAACCCAAGACCACAATCCATATGTCCAGTAAGTAAAATCCTTGACTGATCCTCAGACTTGGCCCCTGCCTGTCACTTCAGTCATAGCTAGAGATTCTAAACTGGACGGATCCCTGAGGCTCAGGCCTCTGGGTCAGGCCCCATTGGGCTCAGGCAGGGATTACAAGCTCTGTTCTCTTGTTTCCATCAGCCATGCCCAGTTCTCTTGTGCACAGCGAGTTATTGTCATGGCAGCAGCAGCAGGCTGGGGACACTAGCTTCATTATTGTGACTCTGGTTTCCATGCAGTGGACACACAAGGGAGGGACTGGATACACAAAGGACTGTTTCACTGTGTGCCACCAAACTGAGTTTATCTGTACTGTGCTGTTGGTTTATTTACACCTCATCTTTGTTGATAGTTAACCTAGCAGGAACAAGGAAATGATTTTACTTATAATATATCAGTTTTAATTAACATGGTAGACAAACACCATCTTTACAAATGAGATAAACTTGTATACAAAGAAAATAGTGACTTGTAACATAAATTAAATATTGATAGTGCGGCACATATGTAATGTGAGCGGTAATACTCAAGATTCCCTTTTTTATTATTTGATAATGAATGCGTCTCTAAAGAGATGGCTATCGCTGCTCGTGCTAACCATCAGTCAGCAGTGTGCTATCAAGAGTGTGCAGCAGTGTTTCTCATATAGAGGGTTTTGTGTGCATGACCTACTCGTAAACATTTGACCCCCTGTGAACAGATTTTTGTAATATGATTTTTTATTTTTTATTTCTTCTTTTCAAAAAGAAATACAGTAAAAAGTACAGACTGTGAAAAAAGTCAGATCAGATGTTGCATTCATGTGCAGTAATATAGACTGCAAAAACGACTTTTATCTCCTGATTACAGCGTCTGATGTGTTGAAGCATGTTAAGTTTAGCACATAACCCCAACCTTTATACAACAATCCACCCCGAAAAATGTACTAACCTGTTGACAAAGTACACAAGTGACAACAGCTTTATCAGCCAAGTATTGAGCCTTTTAGTTAAAACCTTCCACCAAAATGATCCTTTTCTCCTAACACAGTCTAATTCTACAACGTATTGCTTTGTCTCTTTCTATTTGGATGTACTTGTGATTTAGCCAAAGCCTGATAACTGCTCTTGCATGAAAATCAAATAATACATGGTTATAATGTGTTCAGTTTAAGTTGTACTTGTGTCTACTGTAGGTGGTGAAGATCCTTGAAAAGCATGATCCTCTGCGTAGCAGTTCCACCCTTCCCTCCCTGAGTGTCATCAACCTCAGCACTGGCTCTAGCGGCGGCCCTCGTTTTGGCCCCATCCCCGGAGATGAGGCGAGTGCAGTGCAGAACTACGTGGAACACATGCTGTTCCTGCTGATGGAGGAGGAGAGCGGTCAGGCCGGCGCTATGGGCCCCATCCTGGAGTTTGTGGTGATGGAGAACGTGATGGAACGACTCTTTGTGTGGAGCCTCCGCAGGGAGTTCACAGACGACATGAAGCTGGAGCAGCTGAAGATGTACGAGATGCTGGTGGGGCAGGCGCACCAGCCGCTGCTGCATCACAAACCCATCCTGAGGCCGCTCATGATGCTGCTGTCGTCCTGCTCGGGCACGGCAGCGCCCGCTGTTGAAGCTGAGCTGGTGCTGCTGCTCAACCAGCTGTGCTGCGTTCTGGCAAAGGACCCTTCAATTCTGGAGCTGTTTTTCCACACCAGCGAGGATCAGGGAGCCACCAACTTCCTCATCTTCTCCCTCCTCATCCCATTCATACACAGGGAGGGCACAGTGGGCCAGCAGGCCAGAGATGCTCTGCTGCTCATTATGTCGTTGTCTGCTGAGAACGAGCGAGTGGCCAAACACGTCGCAGAGAACACCTACTTCTGCCCGGTCAGTCCCGAATGATGAATTACTTTCCCTTCTGTCTTTCTCTTGCTCTCATCTCTCATTTGCTCTTAGGTGGTTTTTAGTATCTCCCCAGACTCAGTCCCTCTTTTTTTAAAATATAAAACTAACCCTTTTTTGTAAAAGGAATTATTCCATCCTCGTCAGTCAGTGGCACCACTATTATTCCTTGACCCTGGGTGTCATAGTCAGGCCAAAATATGCAGATGAATTCATGGACCCACTCAAAACAAGGTTAAAACATCTCTGGCAATGAATGTTACAAATGTCTGGCATTCATAAGATTATAGCACAGTTGTGAGTTAATCCCATGTAAATAATGCCATTTACCCGCAGCTGTAGACGGCGCAATGAAAAGTGGCTTTTGATGCACTGCCAGTTGAATAACAAGAGTCTATATTTAATTGGTTCCACTGGCAGGCAACAAGGATAATCCTATAGAGGATGTATACATCAATGCAACACTAATGATGCGCTCATTTTACCGCTTAATTAGACTCAGGTGATATAGGCTCTACTGTTGCTTGATGACCTGCTTCACCAAGGAAAGACAGAAATCATACTGGCCATTTGTAATGTGGAGAGTGTGCTGACATTAATGCATTAATTAGTGACCTTATTACCATATTATGGTTAATATTGCAGGAGTGTTATAGGCAGTAAAACACTTTGCTGCTCAAATATTTATAACGTTCTTGGAGCTGACCTTTCGGAGGCATAAATCCTTACGTATGCTGCCTTACTGTGTGAGGAGGAGCAGGCTGCTGCAGTGCCGTGCTGACATCAGTATCACATTATCACAACATGGAGAAGAAGAAATGATTTACAGTAGTATGTTTCTCTGTAGTGAGTAGTAAAACACTGTTATAAATCTGTCATGTGAAGCTAAAGGTAAAACTGACAGCAGAGAACCTGCGCATGTTTCATTTATGACAAACTGCCTCATTAATCTGTAATGAAGCCCATAATATTCTCTCTATAATCACTTTACCTCAGATTATTCTTCATTAGACGACATGTATCAGATGATATTTATTGTTTGCAGCACAGTCTGCTTTTTCTACAATAGTGTAGCTTTATTGTGGAGATGAACAAATGAATGGTACTATAGATAAATGGAAATGAAAGAGATCTTCTTTGACAAACTGTGACATAGTGGATAGATAGAATAGGCTCTGCAATTACTGGCTAATCAATAAAACAGATAATTAAAACTAACAGTCTACAGCCAGAAAAAAGAAACAGGTCATCACTACTATTTGACTGGCTGTGTACTGATAGACCAATAGTTGAAACTGACTAATAGACAATAATAATCCCACATTCAGAATCAGGTTTTTGCCAAGTGTGTTTTCACATATGAGGAATTTGCTTTGGTATTTTGGTGCATAACAATAAATATAGAACATAAGAAGAAAAAATATAAAGAAAGATAAAACAAAAGCGAGTACTGCAAGTCAGGTGTCTCAAATATAAATAGACTTTTTTGAAAAATGAAATGAAATGAAATATTTAAATAAAAATAAAATAAAATAAAACAAATATATACAATGTGCAATAGGAATAGGAGCTTATTTACTATTCAATACTCACTATTTAATACCGACACCTCTCTCACCTCAGGTGCTGGCCACAGGGCTGAGCGGCCTGTACTCATCTCTCCCCACCAAGCTGGAGGTTCCCAATGAGGAGTGGCACTGCCTCCACAGAGAGGACTGGCTCCAGTTGCCGTCCCTCGTCCAGTTTCTCAATTCGCTGGAATTCTGCAACGCAGTTATTCAGGTGAGCATGTGTGACAACGCTGCACACCTGAGCCCCTGCCACATGAGAAATGTATTCACACAAGGTTAATAGGTGCAGCCTTCTGCTTGACAGCATTCCTGACTGACATGTGCCTTAATACTGACTGTTCCCAGGTGGCCCACCCTGATATCAGAGACCAGCTGGTTAGTTACATCTACAACGGATTCCTCGTGCCTGTCCTAGCACCAGCTCTTCACAAGGTTGGCACTCTTCTTCGTTTTCCTCGTCACCTCCATGTAATGCCTCATTTGGACAAATATGCAGTATGTTCAGAGTAAAAATACACACTCTGGATATGGGCTCTGATTGGAATAAAAAAGGAATAGTTTGACATTCTTAAAAAAAATAAGCCTAGTTAAACAAATTGGATATAACATCGGTGAACTTCATACGTGCTACAGTAGTTAGCCAATCTCACAGTTTCCCTCTATTCGCAGTGTTTGTGCTTAGCTGAGATAGTCACCTCCTGTTTGTAGCTTCATATTCAACCTACAGACATGGGAATGGTAGCAATCTTCTAATCTAACTCTAGGGCAAAATGTCCAACTATTCATCTAGAAACACTAATCAGAACATGCAACATTAAAATCACCGAACTGCCCAATGAGAAATAAATTCTTTCTAAAGCTTGAAGTTGTACTCAATAGTTTAATTCCTAAAAAAGTACTTTTTAATTTTTCCATTTGCTGTTATCAGTGCAGAGCTGAAGAATTTGACAGTACAGGTTAATACAGAATGTTAAATAGTGAAGTCAAACATGTCAACATCTGGAGATATACTGTAGACATGTTGGTAGATTTTTCTGTGGCATTATGGTTTTATTTGTTCTGGAAGATGACCCCACACACACAAACACTCACACTCACAGCTCACTAAGGGTTCCTGATCTCTGTGTAGCTGACCCTAGAGGAGGTGATGACCACCACAGCATACCTTGACCTCTTCCTGAGAAGTGTTTCTGAGCCGGCCCTGCTGCAGACGTTCCTCTCCTTCATCCTCCTCCACCGCCACGAGAGTGTCCACATCTTAGACACTCTGGTCAGCCGCATCAACACCCCCTTTCAGGTAACATTACAGGACAAAAGACTTATGCTTTCTCTTAAGAACGCACACACACATTGCACTCAACTACAGCATGACTCATGTTTGATAACTTCAGAGCAGGTTTCTTAGACTTTAAAATTACCCCAGAGACTCTGGGACTCGTGGTGAAACTTAAATGTCATTACAAAGCTGGGAGATCGTTGCTATGGTGATGCTCAGTTGCAGTGACTTACCCTGTTAGCAAAACTCAACTGATATCAGCATTTTAAAACAGTCCAATACATGGGGACGTCTTGTTCAAATATTTTGGTAGAACTGAGCCATTAACATGAATAAATAATGTGCTCTTTACATTGCTGTGGCTCAGGGAGTTCCCTCCAGTGCAGCGCTGACACGCCTCCAACACAGTGAAAAATAATAAACATGTTTGCTTTTCACATTTATGACATCATGCCACTGAGTTAACATGTAAATATTCCACATTTCAGCTTTTTTATTTTTTCTGTTTGAATTCACCTTTGATGTTTAGTTACCTCTTCTTGGGTTGTCGTGCTCTTGTTTTCCAGCTTCATCTTTTGAGATGTCAGTTTTTAGAGGCGGCGTGCCTTTTATTATATAAAGAATATCCTATCATTTTAACCTGTGTATTTTCCCCCAAAAATGCTCAATATTGAATGCTCTTGACTTTCTCTAGGGAAAAATTCTGTGGATGGTGTCTGTCAGTTGCTCTGTTGGTTCACTAGTTTGATTCAGACTGAACTATTTCAGCAACCTTCATGGCCCCAAGAGGATGAGTCTTAATGACTTTGTTTTCTTCTGACTTTTCCTCTAGCTAAAAAACACATTCCTATCAGCTCTTGTTTATGTTTACTGCTACGTAGCACATGTGAGCGTGCTAATCAAATACCTTCAAACTAATAACATTCCCACCAGCTGTAGGCTATTTTAGTGTTTGGGTCTGATAAGCTAATGTTGGCCTGCGAAATGCACATTTTACCTGGTAAACATCAGCATATTAGCATACTGACATTAGCATTTGGCTAGTACAGCCCCACAGAGACGCTAGCGTGACTGTAGACTTGTAGTCTTGTTAATATCCTCTTTGCTGTCACATTTAAACACGTTATTTGCTGTTCTTTTTCCAGCTTTGTGTGTTAGTTTTTAGAGGTGGTGTGCAGTCGACTCCTGGCAACTTAGGAAATGCAGAAGAATATATAAGTTCAAACTAGCATGTTTATGTTCCTGTCAGCCTTTCCTGGGCTAAGCATAGCATAAGTGACTGTAACACGGAGGAAACAATCTCACTTGTATAAAATGTGACTACAACTGATCATTTCTTTTCATTACTTTTCAATTAATTAATCATTTAGTCTATAAAGAATGATATATTCCCATTTATTTCTTTTGTCCAGCCAGCATTCTGTATACAGTATATTATTTTTAGTCTGCAGTAATTTAAAATATCAAAAGCAGCAGAGCTTTTGCTGTTACTTTTGCTTGACAATAATTTCCGCACTAGTATGTAAAAAGCCACTTGAAACAGCTTCCTGTGTCATCTTTACTTGTTGTAATATGTTTCATCTTTCCGTTCAACACTCCAGCTGGGCACTGTGTCGCTGGCACTCTTCCGCACTCTCATTGGCTTATACTGTGAAGATGTGATGCTGCAGCTCATACTGAGGTGAGTGGCTCACACACCTTATCCCAGCTATAAAGCTTGGTACACCTAATTGTTTTATGATATGATGAGATTTCACCCACTACCTCCCACCATGCAGACTTTTTTTTACCATCTGTCTGCTCACTACCCCCTGCCTCCTCTCCCTCCTACGACCACCTGTTGGTTTTCCTAACAGGATTCATTCCTATCTGCCTCCCCAGGTACCTGATCCCCTGTAATCACATGATGTTGAGTCAGAGACGTGTGGTGAGGGAGAGGGACTGCTACTCGGTGTCAGCGGCCAAGATCCTGGCATTAACACCGTCCTGCTGCTCCCCTGATCACAGCCCCCCGCCCCTCCGACAGCTAGACTCCATCCTCTTTTCTAAGGGTGCAGAGACTGCCAATAACACCGACACCACAGGTAAGAGGGATAGGACATTACAGGAAGATTTTGAGTGAGTTATTACAGCTTTCCCTAGCTTTCTGACTTTATTGCGATGCTGCTGTTTTTGCTGCAATTATTGAATTGAGTTTGATGATATTTTTACAGACAGAAATGTCTCTAAGACATAAGTCAAGATGTAATAAACAAGAATTATCCTTCTAGGAGTGAATGGTACAGATAATTATTATCCACATTCAAAGGCTCCCCAGCTGGAGCCTGGAAGTTTCAGTAACGCCCTTTGAGAAGCCTGAATACTTTTCAAATTTTTTGTTCTCCATGTGTTATAGATTAGTCAAAATGAATGAATGATTTTCAGCCTTATTTGTAATCAGCTTTTATGGATGTTTTTGCTGCTTTCAAATCAGCTGAAAGGTGAATTCATTCAGCAGATTTTCCTATTCATAATACTATTTCAGTGAGTGAATGTTAGAAGCTCAGTAATAGTGGTGTGCAGTCAAAACAAACAGCACTAACAGCATAAGAGTCATTCAGTGTGGCAGTTATAAGAGCTAAACAAAATAATTATAATAAAAAGTGTAATTTCTTATCTATTCTATGACATTTCCAAAATCTGTTGAAATATATGGTTTTGAGCATAGCGCTCTGCAAGGTGTTGATTTGCATATAACTGGGACGTAAACATATAACAGGAATGATGATGTGTATTTTATCAGATAGAGATCTCCTGCTGTGTTGCTGTATTACATCACTTTGCCCCCCGTAGTTACATGTCAAACTCATTAGTTCTGCTCTGTGTGAGCGCGGCAATCAGGCGCTGCACGCCAGCTTTTATCAACATTTCTTATCTGTTTTTCCCAGGGGAAAAAGAGAGCTTCCCAGAAGAGGCTGATGATAACTCCTGCACCATTGGGTCAGAAATCTACCTTGACGTCAGTTACCTTCATTACCTCGGTGATGCCCACCTCAGCATCAGGAGCTGCATGCAGGCCTGCCGGGTTTGGTCAGCCCCATATGACGGCGAGGAACCCCCTCCTGAGAAATACCAGCCCGGCGTCCTTGAGGAGGCCGGGCTCAAGAGTCGGCAAACCCAGATAGTACTCAAGAGAGTTCCCCAGCCGCTGGCGCCACGCCCACGACCGTGCCCGCCGCCGAACACACAGCCGAACACACAGCCGCCCTCTGTCAACCAGCTGGAGCTGGAGTGGGATGATAGTTATGATGCGTGCCCGGTGCAGACTGCAGAGATTCTAGTGGAGAGTAAACCTCCTCACCTGCCTCCTGCTGAGCCCCCACAGCACATCCAGGAGATGAGAAAAACAGCCATCATGCTGGTTAAAGGCTCATACATTGAGGAAAATGAGTTCCAGGATGATGTCATGGTGTATGATCTTGTCGCCAAGAAAGACACTCGTGATGCCGAGCGCGGTAAGCACAAACCCAACAGGTCAGAATCAGAAGAAGCCCAAGCAGGCTCAGCAGAAGTTCCCCCCTTAAAAAATGGACTAAGTATAACACTTCCATCTGCTGTGATGGCGGATAACGGCAATAATAGCGTGGACACAAAAGCAAAAGTCCAAACAGATTGTAATTCAAACCTCCAAAACACGACTGCTGCTGCTGAGTTGGGTGACGACCTTTTAGCTCAGTATGAGGAGCTCATTCGTACGTTGGACACACAAGCAGATGGAAAACCGGTTAAAGCTGATGCAGAACTGAAGAAGCCTGTCGCACCTGTGGTGGAGGAGGGTGAAGAGGAGGAGATAGATTTCACCGCCTTCTCCGCTGAAACACCAGAGCCAGAGAAACTGCAATCACCGTTCGGGACCAAGTTTCGTAGCGGAAGTACGAGTAGAATCCCATCAGTGCCTTTTACAGGTAAGTTAAGGGAAAGTTGAACCTTGCATTTGGAAAGCACAATTAAAAGATTGTTTATAATTACTCTGTCTGCAGGTCCATTTGTCAGTGTGCTGCTGTCTCGACTGGAGAACATGCTCTCTAACTCACTTTATGTCAACCTGTTGTTGACGGGCATCCTGGCTCAGCTGGCGGCCTACCCTCAGCCTCTCCTGCGCTCTTTCCTCCTTAACACCAACTTGGTCTTTCAGCCGACTGTTCGCTCCCTGTACCAGGTAAGAAAAACACCTTGTGTGTATGCGTGTGTGGGCAGGAGTGTGCCTTTCATTTATTTGCCTTCCCCTGAGGCTTGTGTATGATCAAGTAAACAAAAAGAAGAAAAAGAGAGCAAAAGATCTGGGTTTTACAGCATCACTGAAAGATGTTGAAACATGCAGCTTGCTTTTCAGAAGTGAGATTGAAAATAGGAATACAAAGAAGTGTTTGAAATCTAAGCGCTCAGTAGTAAGATCAAGTGAAGACGGCTTTCTCTCCTCTCTGTTTTTTCATGTGTAACTGAACAAGAGATCAGTGATTAAGACAATCAGACAATCAGGCTGCAGCACTTAGATTTCAAGGTTGTTCTCATTAGTTTAGCTTTAATTACATTAGTGTAAATACTGCAGACGTGAATGTAGTCCTCAGGTTCTTTTCTATACTTCTTGCTCAGGTACTAGCCACCGTGAAGAACCAGATAGAAGAGCTGGCCGCCACCAGAAAGGACTTTCCAGAGATGATCACTACCGCCCAGCATTGGCTGCTGGCCAGAGAGACGTCGTTCATGGCAGCAGGTGACGATACACCCACATTCCCCTTTCTGTGCCAGCTATGGTTAAGAGTCTGTAATCACACATGTACTGTATTGTATCTGTACAGCCCCTGGAAATGTGGTTTCAAAGTATTTCTCCATAACAAATTCTTCATTACCTGATGTGAAACAATCAAAGTTGAACTTTGGAAAAACCCACTTACCTTGATTCAAGGGTGTTTTTACTTTTGGCTTCTAGAACCCTGGTTCTCATGGTAAGAAGGCTGATGCATGAAAAACTGAGCGTTTAAAAACATCCTCAGTTAATGTTACAATATTCACTCTGTTATTCCAGAACATATAGTGCCGACATTTAAGTCCGCCACATTCTGCTGCATTCGCTTTCTTTTGTTTTTTACTTAGATTCTACACAAATGTAATTAAACACTAGATATCAAATTAATAATAATTAGTATTTTCAGAACAGCTGAGTTGGTTGATGATGAGAATATATTTTCTGGAATATTTCTCTGAACACCTGATGATTAGAAAACAAACACTGCACTGTTGTCGAGCTCCTCAATCCCACTTAATTTACCAAAAATGGCTCCAAACAATATCAGCATTCATTATCGGTTTGTGATTTGGATCCTGTTTTTTAACTACAATTTGATTTTGTTAAGTCATGTGTCTTTGCAGTTGAGCAACAATTTCAGCTAAGCCCCAGAGTTTTAGGCCTGTTTGTGAACTACATTCCCTCTGGTTTCAGAGTCGTACAAGCTACAAAAACCGTTGCTGGATGTATGTTTGTGGAAGGATGAGAAGAGACTTAGAAGGGAATTTTAACAATTTTTTTTGTTGTTTTCTTACTGGTTCATGTAGCATTTTGTCACTGTAACTTATTAATTCCTCATGTTCTCAGACAAAAACAGCAGCAGTGCCTCCACCCACAGCGAGGCGGGGAGGATGTTGAAGAATTCTCCACCACCAAAACCCAAAGCCATCTCTTTGGATCGGACAGAAGTCTTTGCTACCGTCCTTTTCACAGAGTTCCTCAAAGAACTGGCTGCAATTGCACAAGAGCACTCCATCTTATCTTACATTCCTATGGAAGAGTAACAGTGTCCCAGTACGCCTCTGTGATGAGTCCAACTGAACTCTGACAGATTTTAAAAAAAGACTCTTTTATGGTGGTTTTCTAGTTTTTTTTGTTGTTGTTTTTTTCAGGCACTACTTGATAAAGAAACCTCTTAGATTCAGTGATTTATACAACTATTTTAAAAAATGGTAGAGTATTTATTTTCTGTGCAAAGATAATCACTTTCATGTGCTTTTGAATTTCATCTTTCTAGTTGTGTAAAGTGTTGAGCAGCTGAGGAGGAGGTCCAAACTTTGAGCTGGAAAATCTTGACCTGTTTTGGAGAAGCCTGCACCAGCTGATAATGTTGATAAAGGTGAGCTCCAGGTCCACCAACCAAAGACTGTAGAGAGAGGATCTTCACAAAAACCAGCATCTTTTTTTTTTTTTCCAATCAATCATCAGCCCTTCTCTGAACTGCCCTTGTTCTGAATGTCTTCTACAATCACAGTCGTACGTCTGCTGCTCAGTCTGGTTCTGTCACTTAGGTAGCCTCTCTGGAGCGTTGCTGCCTCTCTGCCATAGGATTACACACCTCTGAATTAGCAGCATGACGATGTTAATTTGATTGTCTCTGTTGTAGCCAACTGGCGCCATCACAGAAACACATCCTAACTTTGTTCTCTGTTACACGACTTCATCTTTTAGTAAAACAGGATGGTCACTTTTGTCTGTGGTGGTGTTTCCACAGTCGTTGCGTGTTAGACGTATACATTTGTTTTGGTGTTTTTTTTTTTTTTCCAGTTGATTCATCATGATGGTACCTCAGGAGTCTTTTAATGCACCTTCGGTTCTCTCAGTTCTTAAAAAGCCTTTGGGTGAAGCGGCTTACCCATGATGCACTAGTCTCTCACATTAATGGGCTCCACCTTCTCCACACCACAGCACCAAAATCGAGATTGTTCTTGCGATATTTAATTTGCCTTACTTTAGCGATGCTTTATAATGTATATATTGTAAGAAAACACTATGCAAATCAAGGATATTGTAGGCATAATTAAGTTTGGGATATTTTCAAAATGGGATGGGGTATTTAAGATTTTTGAAAGTTTCTATTGCCATATTTTTTTTCAACAAGGCTTCTTAGTTATGGTTTGTAATCACTTTCTTCTATATAGGGATTGTGGAGGGTGTTTCTAGCTGTGATGAGTCTGATATATCACTGTTGGGAGAGTCTTAGTTTTGCATCTGTTGAAAACCATCTCAGACCAGAACGGTTACCGAGGGGAACCTCTTGCAAATTGCCTTTAAGTCCACGTAGTTATTAAAATGGGACAAATACAAGAGATATATTTTGTTACAAAGCCTGCCTCTATTAAATGATTGATCATTGATGATTAAATCTTTTATTGACAGAAATGGTTTTTAATTAGTGCCTAAATTATGATTTTAGTTCACATGATGGCCTGATTTTAAATGGATTTACAGAGGACTAATGCAATATTTTATAGTGAAATGTTTTTACTTGAAGCTGTCTATTGACAAAGTGTAAATGAAAGGCCTTAGGGACTGAAGATGTGCACCATACAGTCTATTGTTTTGATATTTGTTTTTGACTGAGAAAACTCAGTTTCTAGAAGCAAAAGAAATGAATCACCATCCCTGTCCATCCACAACTCAATGTAACAATGCAGATAATATAATGTGGACATTTAAAAAATTTAAATTTAAATGATCAATTTCTTAAGAGAATTTGTTGCATGTCCTTTAGTAAATGCTATAATCTAGATAGAAAAATATGACACAGATGAATATTGAAAATTGATTATTCAGAATTCATTCTCGTAATATTCTTTCAGATTCAGACCCAGAGATTATTGATTGCTTTGAATAGATTTAACAAAATGTAACACAAACAAATAGCAGAAAAAAGTATCAGTAGTTTTGTGATTTACACTGATTTGATCAATGTCACCATCTCATGAATTCATCTTATTTGATCAAGAATTATGTTAAAGTTTAGTTTTAAATCTGAATTGTGTCGTTTTGTTCCTATTTAAACTTATTCAGTTTCCTCTTGATGCTATGCAGGCAGTGAATTATGCAGTAGGATCTTTCTATGATAACTTTGTATTTTTGTTTTTTTACTAAAATGGCTTGAAAGCTTATATTTCTACCAGTCAAAGCCATTTTCAGAACTGTTGAACAAGTCTTTCTCTGTGGTAAATGAATGTTGCAGAGCACTTTATCAGCCTTTGAGTATGGTGTCAGTCTGCACCGCTGACACCTGCCCTTCAACCAGCACAGGTTCAGTCTGTGTAACACACTCAGCACAGGATAACAATCACTGTTTTAGCAGCATTGTCGCATGAAAGCGGGTATTATAGCTAAGGTTATAGACCAGTTTCTGTCTCTGTAGGTTCCAAAGATTAATCCTCATTGATACTGTTTGGCCTCAGTTTTGTGTCAGCGGTTACGCTCGGGTTGCTGTTTGTTGCTGATGTCTGACATGCAAAGGCATGCCTCTTTCAATAAAGACAACTTCTGGTAAATGAAACTGAATGCACTTAATGTGTTGACTTTTCCCACCTCTCTTTAAACTAAAAAAAAATGCAACGTTTTCAAAGCAAAAACCCAGCTGCTTTGCCTGACAGGTTTCACCTGACACCATCAATATATTCTTTCCTTTGTGCCAGAGGGGGTTTGTGGCTGTTTGTTCTGTAGACATTGATGTCCTCATTTAATTCACACTTCCTTTACGAACAGCCCATCCCTCAGAGAGATTTTGTTCAAAACTAGGTCTTGTTCTCACAGGAGCTTACCTCCTCCATTTACATGCAGTGACTGACATACTGCAGAGAGGAAGCAAACTGTTGGAGAACCTTTTGAGAGCTCATGCACAAGATAAGCATCTTTTTGTTAAGTAAACTGCACCGTCTCACACTTGTGAATGCAAACAAGTTATTACATGGGTCAGAAAAACGGCATGAAGCTAAATATTGGCCACTGGAAGCTGTCATCTCCTATATATAGACTTCAACTTCAGTCAAATGTACCAACCAGGAACCACAACCAGCTCCCAGTTATGGTCACATCAACAACTGTACATACAGAAATCAAAGCTTGAGAGTGAGAGTTATACACTAGAGCAGATGTCTTTGACAAGGTCTCCAAAAACTTGTACAATCGTTTAAAAAATGTCATTATTTTGAAATGACAACGCTCCAACAGCTTTAGGGGCTGTGTAGTAGCACCAGTCTGTCTGCTCACAGTTGTAGCTGGCCACATAACAGCACTGTGTGTGTCCTGCTGGAAACTAGTCGTATGTGGAAGATGTAATTTTCTGATCTCTGCAGGGGAATAGTTGCCAAAATAGATTGGGAATTTCATTGTTTCAAAATAAGACTTAGCCTACCTATAATAATTAGAATATTTGACTAAACTCTAATTAATGTATGAAAATATTAAACATGAAAGTGATGAGGCCAGGTGACAAGCACTATTAGTTATTCATTTCTCTTAACATTAAATATATACCAATCACAAAGGAGAAGAATTGCAGATAAGAAGTTGATAAATTTAAGGGTGTTTAGGCACTGAGACAATTTGCATTAATACTGTGCAAAGGATCTGCACCTCAATATCAGTGAGAATCCATACTGAATGCAGCATAGCAGAGAAAGTATTACAGGACAAATAGCATGTGGCTCATCCACTAGAGGGAGCTCACTGAACGCTCCCATGCCTGGATATGTGAGAAGGGCAGGGTCTCTGCCGCCTCTCTTGATAAGAGAGCATGTCACACGTCAGCAGTTTAATCTAGTGCCTGAGTGATTTTCACACGTCAAAAATAACCATAATGACCAATATTGTAGTGGCCAATGGTAAATAAACCTGTGTTGAAAGGGTTATATTGAATTACATTCACCTTTCTTTTCTTTGTTTCAGAACCATTTAATTTATGTTAATATGAGATTCTTTACTGTTAATTAAGTTGCATCATTTTTTACTGTTTTACTCTATATACAAGTCTCATCACCTGGTCAGAATATCAAAACATACATCTTGGAATTCAGATATGCTGTTTTTGACAAAATAAACCAAATGGTGATAACATTGTAACAGATTGTGATAATCTGAAAAGCTTTATTACGTTATAGACACATAAATATAATGAAGGGTTGTCCAGTGAAAACATTGTACAGTATTTACATAATGTCATCCTCTCAGGAACTGAGGATGGAAGCTTCATTGTCAGCTAGAACATCAATACTTTTATTAACCCATAGAGGACCAGATACCATGTGCCACCATGTGGAAATGATTGCCCTGCGTATCTGTATTTTCATACAGATCTACATCATCACTGTCATATCTTTTCTTTTTCATAAAGGTACTTGACTTTCAGTCTGTGATATGGCTGGGTCTCACAGAGCAGTTCAACCTTCACAAAGTCTTCTCTTGTAAAATTGTCCTCACCAGAACTGGGTCAGCTCTACCTTTGGTCTCCCTCTGAACCAGGCCCATCAGTTTGTTCAGAACTTTCTTGTTTCCATTTCTGAAGGCGTGAACCTATAGAGAAGCACAGCAAACACAAAACATCTCCAACCAACAAACAAACAAACGAAGCAAAAAACAAACAAACAATATAATTGCTAGTGAGAATTCACATGTGAGCCCTCACCTCATCAGGATGCGAGTCCACCACCTTCTGGCAGATGCTGTGCAGCTGTGCAGTGTCACTAACAAGCCCCAAGTCCTGCTCCTGGATGATCTGCTGGGCCGTCTTGCCTGATGACCTCCACATCTCCTGGAACACCTGTGAGTGGGGAGAAACCAGTAAAGACACAGGTGATAACCAGAAAACAAATGAGAACCAGCTGCACTTGTGTGTAGTGAGTGACAGATAGAAGGGGATAACGGCACAGCCTGTGCAGCTGACTGACCTGCTTGGCAACCGAAGAGGAGATATGTCCTGTTTCTTGGAGGTCCAGCAGCTCAGCTAGTGCAGGAGCAGAAACTGGGCTGGAATCAAATGAAGGGGTAATTTAATTACATTTTAATGGACTGAAGAATTAGTGATATAAATGGAGGAGGAGAAGGAGAGCGAAAGAGTGGGAGTGTCAGAAAAAAGATGCTACAGTCTATCAACATTTGTGATTTGACTATAATGTGTTTGTCTTTCCTATGTCTGCTTGTTTATTCCCCAGGCTAGAAAACAAACAGAATCAAAAAGCCTGTTATAATATATTAAGTGGAGACAGGGTTTCGTTCAGTGTACTGCAGGCCAGACAGTTCATCTCCGCTAAATCTCCTCCAAACATGACAAAGACACTGGAAAAATAGATGAAAAGTATCCGTCTTTACAAACACAACTCAGTATGAACAACGGTTTATGTGTAAAATAAAGCAATGATTCCCAATCAGGGGTACTTGTACCTCAGGGGACACTTCTGCAGTTGGAAAGCTCAATTAACTTAACTAGAAACTGCAATTTCATCAAAAAAAAAGAAAAGAAAATTGCTTAAAAGGAAAATAAACAGCCAAACAGCAGTGTTTCAAATTGGTGTGATGCTAATCTATAGTAAATTATAATAACCAGTAAACTGTCATACAACCAGTTGTGACACATTAACACCACACGTTGGAGTTGAGAGTGTGAAGACTAGAAGAGCAGTTGAACTAGCTAAAGATCATTTATAGTTGAAACAGTTAGCTGAAGCTGCAATTGATAAACAGTGGATATCATGCTAGCTACTTAGCTGGATAAATATGGATAAACAATTGAAATTGTTAATGCTAGCTAAAACTAATGAATAACAGTTCAAATGGTTAAAGATATTGGATATGAGGTTAAAATAATTAGTCGAAGTTATGAATCAACATTTGAAATAATTAGCTAAAAGCAACAGTTGTTAAATATTTGGCTAAAAGTAAATAATAAATAGTTGATATAATGCTAACCAACAGTTGAAATGGTTAATGCCAGCTAACGGTAATGAATTAACAGTTGAAATAGCAAAAAGTAATGGATAAGAAGTTAAAATAGTTAGCTATTGATAATGAAACAAATGAAATGGAAAAGTTGAAAGTTGAAATTGTTAGCTGAAAGTGACGAATACACACTTTAAATAGTCAGCTAAAAGAAATGAATAAACCGTTTCAATAATAAGCTAAAACTAACAGTTTTGAAATGCTTGGCTAAAAGTAATGACTAACAGTTGAAATAATTAGCTAAGTGAATAAACAGTGAAAACAGCTAAAAGTAATGGATGAATGGTTCAAACGTTTAGCTTCTGCCACTCGTGTACTTCTACCATTTAGTTCTACAAAAACAATTTTGACCAAAACAACCTGAACGTCGACTATTCAGTTGTAACAATACCCGCTTTTATATAATAAATAGCATTAAATGCGGTAACACCCAGTTCATAATCTGATCATAAGAGCATATTTGGATGATGAAGATACTTAAGTTTATCTAATATTAGTGTTTTTAAATCTTTCACATTAATGTAGGCATGATGACATATTTTTCAACTCTGTCATCATCTTGTCACCATCCTGCAGCAAATCTGCCACCGGACATGCACTGAGTTTCCCTCATGGGCAGCCGCCAGCAGCCTGTCTAAGGGGGGAAACCCTGGAAGGCTAGAGACAAGTCTTAGGTGGGAGAAAGGCGCAGACGAAATCTTAATGACATGTCTTGAGTTCCAGCTTTCTGGCTGTCTGAGCAATGTGATTCAAAATGTTTCTTTCAGCACTTATGTGAGTGAGTTTCTATGTTTTGCACCCCGCCTGCAGCTTTTGACAGTCCTGCCGGCCACTCTTTGTTTTTTCTTGAACTCTTCTCCTTTCAACTACAGCAAATGCAACTTTATGCATAAATAAACACCAGCTACTTTGAGGTTCACTCGCACACAAATGTTTCGCATCTGTCTGGGAAATGGTACATAAAGTGAATCTCACAGCATCTGTGCTGACGTCAACCCATTACTTGTTTCAATTTCATTTGCTGTGTAATGACTCAGAGCTTTTTGCTTTAAGAAGTTATTATAGAACTGTATTTCTAATCTTAGTTGGACTTCAGAAGCAGATGTGGAGTTTCTAAAGTGGTGATGACCTTCAATCTGTAAATACAAATAAAAATGCATCCACATTTTTAGCAGCAGTCAATATTTAGCTGCCATCTTAAGAAAATTGCTAAGATGAAATGAATTGAAATGAGTATTGAGTGTAATATTTAGTGTCACAGTAGGAGACAACTTTTCATAGCCAGTGGCAAGATAGGCATCTTCATGTTTTTTTTTTGAAGGACAGAGCGTGACAGGTACCATGGCGCCTTCTCTTTGCTTCAAAATATCAAAAAGACTTTATTCAAAGTGTTTTGGAACATTTACAAAATCCAACGTGTTCCAGGCCTTCAGCAGGGAGAGATCAAAACATCATCTTCCAAAAAAAGTAATGATTTCACTAATGTAATTGGATTTGTCCACACAGGCTTTTCTGTGACGGGCTGTCAGGACTGTCACAGGTGTTTTGTCATTGACAGACGTGAAGAATTAGGGAATATCAGATGATTTATGAGCTCACACATGTAGCTGTTGTATGGTATGTGACGGTCTAATCAGTATTTGTGAACACTAAAAATCTAATAATCCTTGATGTCAATCAAATGAGAGTGTAGTGTAGAATGGTTAATGGAAGAGAGAGTGAATTATTTTATCTAACTGAGGTTGATGTGCTGTCATTTTGAACCCAGCACCTGTAGCCTGAATATAAAAATATTATTCTGAACACCATACAGAACAAGTAAAATCTTTTTTGTGGCTAAATGTCTTATTAATCCAAAGCAAGCCCCCTTGGGGAATAGAAAGGAAACAGTTCAGTAACTTAGATTTTAGTGGCAACTCATATTACTACTACTCCAAACCCTCAACACCTGAGGGTTTGTGAATGTTGATGTCAAGGGTGGGAATCAGTAGCATTCTTGTTGCCCTGCAACATTTACTTTCATTTAGTTCAGTAGATAGTCCTTGTGCTTCAATATGATACCAGCTATGATGGCTGTGCACAATATTTAACACCATGAAACACACCTCATTCACTGGTGCAGTCATCTCCAGATATGAAGCATAGTGTATGAGGTGGAGTCACTTTCGCAGTAACCGACTGTCATCATCTGCTTCATTCATGCTTTATGATCATCAGCTCACTCACATTAGTGTGGGCATCAGCTGACTCGTTACGTCCAGTCATATTCATGTGGGTGCGCAACCTGACCATTATAACTACTACTCTTATTTTATAACTGCACAGCAAAATAATACAAGCAGCAGAGAAGAAAGGATGAGTGCAAGGACAGAATTTTGTGGACTGCTGCTGTTAGCTCAGCTCCTGTAGTTCATGTTTACAACTCTAATGCCCACACTGTTTCCTGTCCCCACTGCTTTTGGCCACATCATGAGAGTAAATCTTATCAGGCACATTTTGGTCTGACTGCAGCTTCCCTCTGCTGATAGACACATGCCAACACTGTTTGATGCCAGAGCTTCCTCCAGCACCGCAACCTCCTCCTTATGTCCTAAGTTTTTGTAATTACTGATTTAACCCTTGCTGCTTGGATTTTTGGAGAACTCCCTTCAAGAGCAGAACTTTTTACACCAACTCGAACTGTAGAACAATGTGCTATAAATAGTCCATTCACTGAAGTGTCCTATAAAGTTTAGTCATGAGTTACAGGATATGAAACTGAACTGCTGATACTACTTAATTACTTTTTAGGTGACAGATCATTTTGACATGAAATCAGAGTTTTTCACTTGAGTGAAACCCTTGAAGCAGTAGCTTGTGACACCTTAAAATAAAAAGAGGCCTAACAAACACAGATTGCATCTGGAGAGTGAATATTTTTTCTTTAAAAGTATTCTCATGCCTTCATTACAGACAATGAAGAAATAACAGGGAGCGAGGGAGAGAGAGCTGCAAAAAGGTTCCCAAGCCAGACCTGAACCAGCGACGCTGCAGTTCATACTCAGCGTCTGAACCCTTAACACTCAACCCTTGTTTTACTTATCAGAGGAGGCCTTCAGGCTGAAAACCATTGTAAGTATTTCACAAGAAAAAATAAAACATTTGAGTAAGTTCAGAGAAAAATATCTCATGACCTCCTGACTCTAAAGTCAAAAGCAGCTTCAGTAATGCTTTTCCTATGTGTACTATTACTTGTTCATGCCCCATTTTTCCTCCTGCCACAGCTCAAAATCTCCGACATTTTCAGATACAGCATGCAGAAAGTACGATGTGGGCGAGTCAGTCAAAAGAAACTCAGAGAGGAGGGGTCATGTGCTGAGGCCCTGACATCTAAGATGTTGCATTGGCAGCAGAATGGGATTGCATTCATGAGCTACATTGGCAAAAAAAAAAAAATCTGCAAACCAAACATTAAGCATCATATCAATATTATAAAAGCAACATGAAGGGATTTGTCTTACCTCTCGCTCACACTAATGTCTTGCTGTTTGAGGTGACCCAACAGCTCATTTGTCACCCAGCCAATCACCTTCCTTGGCTCCTTCTTGGTAGCTTTCAACACCGCCTCAAAGTAGTCCACCAGCCCATCCTCGTTCTGCAATGAAACGCCAGCAACATTCACACGCACGTTATCTAATTAGGATCAAATAAGCCCAGCAGAGACTATCGGTGTTGAGTTGCCTCCTGGATTTAAGCAGAACTGCATCCATGCTGACTTGATCAGATGGCAATTAAAACAAGTATGCAGAAAACAGATTTAGTGAGGGAATCAACTCCTCTCTCACTGGTTGCTTTCAGCCGCTTATGAACTCACCACCAGAGTGAAGCTGTGCTCGGGCAGGATGCCGTATGTTTGAACCAGCCTGTCTCTTTTGACACTGGGTAGTTCTGGCAGGCCTTCTCTTATCTTCTGCACCACCACGGCCTGGCACGCATCAAAGCTGGTGGGCAGCGACGTGTTATCCTCATACACAATCAGAGGGGGTAGGTTGGGCTCTGGCATGAACCTTAAGGGAGGGAAGGGTGGTAGAAAGGGGAGGGAGGGTAGAAGGCGGGAGGGAGGGAGGGAGGGAGGGGGAGAATGCCTTATCAGCAGTACAGATAAGCTTAGGGAAGAGAAGGTTGGCTTTTGATGAGATTCTAATAGTCCTTTTGACACCACACTTGTCACGTTTCACTTGCACTCCTAATCATTTGACTTCATCAGCCTTACACCTGTCCATCTATCACTCCTAAATGCACACACACGCAACTGTCCTCCAGACCTTGAGTGATATCTATTTATTTCTGTCCATCTAACTGCCACTCATCTGTCCCTCTTTCAGTCCCCACCAAGGAGGGGACAAAAATGACGATGAAGGTGCAGATACAAACTCACACTCACCTGTAGTCCTGAAGACCCTCTTTGTCCCTCATGGGGATAGTCTCCCTAGGAGACAACGTGGAAACATTATTAATTAACATTGTCAACATTCTGATATTTAAACACACATGAAAGATTTCAAAAATGTAAAACTGTCGTGCTACGGGAAATTGAATCGACAATCGGCATCAATCAATGATGAAAATGCTCACCCCTTAAAAATGGTTTAGTAGTACAACAATTGCAATAACAACTACAAAAAAAGGACAATAAAAACAAGAGCGGGAACATATGTGTGCCGTGATGCCTATCAGTCTGCCCAGTCACAGGAACAAGAAGAAAGAGCCAATCATAGGCCATCACACACTGTTTAACACGCTTCACCATGTACCTCGGACATGCAAGGCCTCATGGGATGGAGGCAGAGCACCAGAAGATGATCAAGGCCGCAGCTGTGTGGGAGCTGGATCATTCTGTGAGCTCATAAGCCTGTGACTAGCATATAGCTCACAGATAACACAGGATGGCGGTGGCATCCAAATGGCTCTATCTATCATCATTACAATGATGGTTCCTCCTTAGCAAAGATCGAGACTAATGAACCAGGCAGAGATCCCAGTCAGAGGGTGTTGTAGTGGCTCAAGCTTGGCATCGCAGCCCTCTTCTTTCGTTCTCTTACCCTGATTTGGAATCGTATGCCCTGGTCTCATTTTGCACCGTTCCCCCTCTCTGCAGGACACTGATCTGTCTCTGAATCTCAAAGTCTGGTGATATAAGAGACAACATCAACATAAACACATAACTTAATCCAATAACAGTGTAACACACAAACACAATTTTCTGGTAAATGCCAAACATCTGCTGTTATACACTGGCAAATCCTCGGGTCTCTGACTGCTGCCACATTGTAACTGTGATAAATGATGTTTTTCTCCATGACTTTTAAATACCAATTCAGCAGCAGAGTAAATGTGATTCAACTTTATTGATAAATAACTGAAGCACGGCACCACAGTATGTTAAACCATGCTTAAATACCTGCATATCAGAATGCTGAAATTTTCTAGCTGCTGCTCTTTTTAACTGAAGCTCAATCAACAGTCAGTGAAGTTAGAGTTGACACAAAATCTATGCTTTTTTAAGTGAACAGCTGCGAGAAGCCAATTCACCATCACATGCTGCTATCACACAGCTAATTGCTTGTGAATGGTTGTCAGTCCTTAACTTATGCTTCACAAGTCACTGTCAGTATTAACTATGCTTCCTATCCTCATTTCTCTTCATAAAACCAGCTATCCTGTTTTCATTTCAACAGTATAGAAATGATAAAAATATGAATTTTTGTTACACCTGACAGATAGACAGTTACACAAGTGCATATGCATGTGTTCCTCTTTGGCTTCTTTGTATATATTTCCAGTGCTGGAAGAAAGATTTAAACCCTTTACTTAAGTATTAAGTATTAAAAGTACTCATAATGAAGAAATATGCCCCCTGTACAGTATATTATATTACTGAATTATTATTACTGATGCAATAATGTGCACGTAGCATTAACTGTTGTAGTTGGTCAAGCTAATTTTAAGTATTTTACATACTGTTAGGGAGATTAATCTATAATAATGCATCATACTCATCAAACTCATCATGCATTTTGTATGTAGTATCTTAATCTGCAAAATAACCAGTAACCAAAGCTGTCAATAAATGTAGTGGCGAAAAAAGAACAATATTTCCTTCTGAATTGTAGTAGAAGAGTAGAAGTACGAAGTAGCATGAAAGGGAACTACTCAAGTAAATTTCAAACAACTTGCTGTTTTGCAGGAGGTTATGTGCCAAGCAACCAGGGGAGACACCATGAAGTTAATGGTCCTAGTCATAACACCAACTGTTTTTACACTGTGGTTTATTACGGATGAAATATGTTGATTTGGGGGTGCTGGTAGGAAGATTTAGTAAATTTTTGGAAAGATCACAAAAAAGGTTTTAGTTTTCAGATTGTGTGTGAGCAAGCATGTAACACGTTAAGATCTATTCCAATGGAACAGCATTCAAGCAACTTCAGGAAATGTCTCTTACACTCCCATGCTATCCTCCAAACTTTTTATTTTTTTATTTACCTATAGCCCTGGCCAGGAATCGGATGCTGTTGATGTTCTTCACCTCAGTCCTGATGCCCAGGGGCTCACCTGGTCTGTGGATGGACACGTTGGCATCTACTCTCAGCTGGCCCTCTGAGGAGACAGAGGTAAAAAAGATGCACTCCGAGAGGGAAAGACGTTTGAGTTTAGATGTAGAACAGCTCAGAAACAGAGAGAGAGGCAGGCACAGAGACACAGACAGAGTGACTTCCATACCAGACATGTTGCCTTGACAGGTGCCCAGGGCTTGCAGGATGAGCTGAAGCTCTCTGACAGCGGCAGCAGCCTCCTCTCCACAGCTCATGTCTGGCTCCATCACCAGCTCCATTAGACCTACACCTGATGGATGTGAAGGCAGCTGTGTTTTACATCTCTAAGATACCTATACCATGGAGCTTTGTGACAAACATCGACAGTTCTTGCTTTGTTGAGCAATTTAAGTCAGGAACTTAAATTTTTAGAAAACTTACTCAAACAGTAGTAAAATAATGCATTTATTGGGCACTATTTTCACCAGTGGATTAATCCACATTTGGTGCTTTTTTGGCAGCAGGAGGGCATATGTCAGATTGAAAAACAAGGAACAAAGTGGACCATGTTGATAGTAATAAAACAGCATGTCATTCAGTGCAATGCTGAGGCTCATTTATGTGCTTTTAATAGTTTTTGGACAATAAGAAAATGGATGGACACATTGGCTTCTACTCTCAGCTCTCTGAGGAGAAAGAGTTACCTGCTCTGTTGAGGTCTATGAGTGTCTGGCTGCGGACGTCATCATGGAGACTCTTGCCACTGTCCTGCTCCAGCTGAATTTGTTTTATGTTGACAGTTTTTCTGATCACTTCACTCCTTTTTCCTCCAAGGAGGCTGTAAGTCAGTATGCCATCTATTGCAATGGGCCGCCGCTGCTGAGTGATCTGGTATCCAGCCTGATAGGAGAAAATACAGCACTATGAAATTCTGGGCAGCACGGTTGTGCAGTAAATAGAGGATCCAAAACTCAGAAATATCCTGTTGCTGTTCTTAACTCTCTCCCTCAGCAAGAAAACTGAACCTTTTATCGAGTCCTAACAGTGCCAGCAGCTCACCTCACTATCTGATTAAAAAGACACACGGTTTGCCAACTGTGTTGGTATAATGAAAAGTCAGTCAATGAGAACAGTAAGAGCAATATTTACTCACTTTTCCTCCCCATGAAATTAAGAAAGAAAACACTTTGACTTCTAAGACACTGTGACATAATGCTGCACTTGTAACTGTAGGTAAAAATGCCGACCAGCACACAGCCAGGAATAATGGGGCACAATGCCATCATTTAACCTGTTTCATAAAATACAACAATATTACCTCTAAATGATATCTGTTTGTTTATTACTGTATGGAATTAAAGGGGCTATTTGTAAGTTGTCCCTGTCGCTGAATGTGATTTCTTACCGGGAGCAGGTGGTGATGATTGTCGCTTGACAAGAACCTTAGTCGGTTTACAAGACAAGAGGTTATAATACGCCCTCTGAGCAGTGCTACCTCTTCAGGGCACAATCAAGGCTATAGTCCGTCGTTATCAGAAAGTGATGAGACAGGCTGTGGCCTGCTAGTTAGTGTGCTTAACAGAGGTAACATTGGTGTTGCTTTCCACTGCTGGAGACAGCTCCTGGTGAGTAAAGGAATAAACTTTGATGCTGAACTCTCAATGTTTCTTCTAGACTGGTAAATAAAGAGCTGTAAATGCTAACGCTAGCTATGTGGCAATAGCAAAACTTACAAATAGCTCCTTTAAGCTGTATGATATGACAAAAAATCCAAATCAAGATAAATGATCAGATTTGCTTCGAAAACAATTGAAAACAATATTTTTGGATTTTGCTATATTAACATGTTAATTACACTGATAAGCATTCTGGGCAGTTGGGTAATTGGTTGGTTGAACTTGTGTTAGATATCACCAGCTGTTTTGTAAATTTATAGACATGAATTGAAAATTACATTAGGTCAGGGTTAGTTAAAAGATTCATAATGTCAGAAATTCAGTAAATTTAGTTTAATGTCCACATTAAATTCATTATTTTAAATGAACGAATAGAATAATCTTTCATTCTGTGCAACCAAAAGATTATTTTCAATGGGAAATGCATCATGGACAAAGGTTTCTGTCCGTCTCCTGCAATCGTTCAGTTAAATTCCAGCACTGCAGTGGAATAACACGGATGGTGAGACTGCAGTCAGTGTCATGGGTCCATGTAAAGGTGAAGCAGGCAGCATCAATTAAACCCAGCGTTGCCTAATTGGCTGGGCCTTCATTGTAATGCAGAAGGAGTGCTGCCATTTCACTCAAGATTTCTACTCACAAAAGCATGCGGATAAATATTTTATCTGCCTCTCTAGTCCTAAAAGAATCTGCTGCCCTAAGTATTAATTGCCTGCGTTACTATGGCAACCACATCACAGGAACTAAACATTAATCATACTTATGCTAAAGAGAGCGAGTACGTGGGAGAAGAGATTGGGGGGCTGTTAGTCACTGGCTTTCTGTACAATGTGCCTGATCGACTCAATCAATCACGTCCACACTTCTTCCTTTTAAAAAAAAAACAAAACAAAACACTACTGGGGATTTTCTTTTTTGATTTCTGCTGTTCTTGGTGGATTCAATCTTTAAATCTGCTGGATTTTGTGAATACTATTGCAGCTTATCAGAAATCGCCTGTTTCTTACTTAATCTTTTCATGAGATTTCTATCTGCCGTTGAAAATGTGGTCTCTGCTGGCTGAAGCACGGACATGCGTTACTGTACATTCGGCAGCATTTGTAAAAGTGAAGACTATTTGCATTTCCTGCATAATAAAATCAGCTATTTCTGGCTACATAATGAAGGACGAGGCAAATTTATTCTTAATAAGATCCTAGTAGACACATTAAGGTTTCCCATTTACACCCTGACAGCAGATTGAGCCCTAATGAGCTGAACACCTTTCTATACTCACAGTTACAGATGCATGTCTGCTCTCACACTATACATACACCATTAGACACACATACACACATTTCATACACACAAACTCATTTCTGTGTTGTGAGCCGCTGAGTCATTTTCTCAGTCATTTCAAAGTCACTAAACAAACAATCCTCCGTCAGTCGTCATGCTCCTCGCGCCTGCACTCTGAAGTTCTCCTCAGCTAACCATCGTCACACACACATTCATTGCTCTCATTAAACACATGTCAAAGCTTCAATAGTCAGGCCATGTCTGTTTATTTAGGAACTTAATATCTCAAGGAAATTGTAATTATTTGCTTTTGTTGGTAGATTAGTGCGGAGCTGCTGAGGCATGTTATTAAAGGGCTGTTATATATGTGCCTTGCCTGCCATTTCATTTCAAAGAAGGAATGCTGTTTGGACAGCGGCATTAATCATTTAATGAGCAACTGTGGTGTTTTACAAAATGCAATCAGGGATTTCTAGTGGAACATATCAATAATGTAAAACGCAATTTACAAATGTATTTTTCAAGGGTGGGATAATTTCTCCCTGGGTCCTGCTACTGGTTTGGTTTTATGAGCAGAGATTACCATCAAACTTTAGGTTGAATGTGAGAAATATCCCATCATCTGCATAATTAAAGCCACTCTGACTTCAGTTTATCAACACTGGGACAGATCACTCATTTGAAACAGCTGTAGAGACCAAATCAAACTAAATAAATAATTATTAATAAAAAAAAAACCAGCAGCAGGTATTGTGCACAGTGAATTTAAAACACAAATAAAGGTTTAAGGCTCAAGCTGCTGACAAGGGATGCACAATGTTTGTGAAATCCCCTAGGAAAACAAAGACTGTAATCGGGTATTATCGTCCCTGCTGTGTGTGTCTACTGTTGAAAATGAATCCAAAAGAGGTGATGCAATCTTTGGTAAACACACAAGAGAGCAAGAGGAACCTAACAGTAATCCCTGCGCTTCTGGAGGGGATTTTACTGGAATTTGAAGATACATGAAATTTCTGGGGAGATAATGTATCCCTACCATGGTGATTAAAATGTGTGCTGCTGCCACTTTGTGATAACCAGGAAGTTGGGTGAAATATAAAAAACTATCTATCAGGATCTACAGAAAACAGCTGTGCATCAAGCTTTATCAGTCACACTTTCACAATGGGTTCAAGTCAGCTCAGAAATTAATCAGAGATATCAAAGAAAGAGATAATTTATTTCACTCTAATACAGTAACGGAAACAGTGTAATAAAAATACCAGCTGAAGCTCATATTCAGTATATTACTGCCACTTCTTTGAGCAGTTTCAATGAAATTAAACCAAAAGGAAAGAAAATCTGTCTCCTAGTCCATAATTACCCTCCTGATTACCTTGCCCAAAGCTGTGTTAACATAATATCTTACCAGGGTGAGAGAGACTGAAAATTCAAATTACAGAATTCTCTAACACCTTTCTTCTGAGAATTTATAGATTTATTACAAGAGGTCCCTGTAGGGCAAGTGACTGTAGAGTTCCCATGGCATTTTGTCTTTTCCATCTAAGCCTTAAAATGTCACTCATAATGGAAGTAAAATTACCCTGGGGCTCTGAGGGGTAGTGAAACCTTGCCATACGAGCACTCTGGTACATGGAGGAAAGTGAACATCATTTGGGCAAGACTGTTAAATGGAAATATCAGAGTTAAAGAGAGGGGGTTTGGTTACCTCTACCATCACCTTACCAGACTGCTATTCAGCTCATGTGTTATGCTGTTAGACATTTAAAACCTAATTCCCATGTCGTGACAATTGGATTGGTATGTAACCTCTCAAATACCATGGTGGCAAACTTGTCTGATCTACTTCTTTATAAATTTGGAAAGAGGAATTTAAAGATGCACTAAACTATTGTTTGGCCACTTGGAAGCAGCA
>NW_019524854.1:79185-135288 GCF_002814215.2 Seriola lalandi dorsalis | reverse complement strand
ACAGAGAGAAAGTGTTAGACTTCCATTCATCAGGTGGACACAAACAAGGCTGCAAATCAATGCTAATGTTTCTCGTGGATGTGTAAATAAGCAACTGTTTGCTACATTCTGACATGTTCACCACATCAAGCTAATGTGGATAGTATGTCAATGTAGTGTCACAATTTGTTTGCATCCCCCCAAGTGGCCAAAATAAATACATGTATCAGTTAATTAATACTGCTTTAAAGCAGCGTACTCAATAGTAACTATATGAGTAGTTTCAATTAAAAGGTGAGACAGCCACCATTAGAAAAAATGATCACAGGTAACTACTGTAGATCAGAGTCATATTAAGACCTCTGTATACATTACAGTTAATTGTAATTAACTATTTATTTTCATATTTTCTAATTAGTTCAGAAAGTCCATAATCAAACTACAGCTATACACAATTATGTGTTGACTTAGAGAACACTACCTAGAGTTTACAGGACTCCAATAATGATTCAAATTATGTGAATAAAAGAAAGTTATCCCCAAATTATCAGCAAAGGCAGGCAGAGGGAAATGAAATGTGGATAATGTAAAAATATAAGTGCACTGAAGGAAATGAGCTATAAGTGAAAAAACACTGGTCATTTTCTTTAACAGCTTCCGGTATCACTTGTCTGGTATGTATGGCAAATAGCATTTTTGCTGCTTCAGCAAGACTCGCTCACTATTTAAATTAAAGCTTATGCTGGGGAGAGTTCACAGGGAGTGTTGTGATGGAGAAGCTGGAGGCAGATGAGGACAACTTATATCAAAGCAAAAGCAATTTTGCAGTATGATGCAGATGACAATAGCAGCTCTACTCTGCTGTTTGCCTGATATGGTCCTACTAAACCCTTGATGTTGTACAGAAAGCAACAAAGCAGGGCAGGGAATGAAAAACTCACAGGGAGATCAGCGTAGAAGTAATGTTTCCTGTCAAAAACTGACTTCCTGTTTATGGTGCAGTTGAGAGCCAGCCCTGTCATCACTGCAGCCTCGACACATCGTCTGTTCAGAACCTGGGGACACACGGGGACATTACACGGATGATCTGACAAGAGGGGGATCAAAAAACAACAGCTTATCTCTGTCTGTATTAAGCTAAACATCACTTACAGGTAATGTGCCAGGTAAGGATCCATCAAAGAATGACACCAGGGAGTTTGGAGGGGATGAGAAGCGAACTGGTGAGCCAGAAAACAGCTTGGTGTTGGAGTTAATCTGGGCATGGATCTCCAAGCCGACCACCCCAACCAGCTGCTGGGGAGCACTGAGGCAGAGAGGAGCAACACATGGTACAGACATAACCAGAAAAAAACTTGTACTATACATGTGGACTGAGGATAAGAAAATCAGCTGGAAAAGGAGCTTTGTACCTAGCAAAGAAAAATACTTCTTACTTACTTACTTCTGTCTGGCTGACAGGTATCCATTAAAATGAGGACACTTCAAACAGGAGCTGCGTACTGAGGTTACAGGTTAAAAGCATTTTTATCATGCTTTTGATGTACACTATTCTCCCACAATGCAATGCACAAAGGAAATGGAGGCACTATTCACAGCTACAAAACAATCATATAAATCACAAATGGTGGTGATACAACTCCAGGCGAGACTGTGGCACTCCAAAATCACAGTTTACTTAATGTGCAATGGCATTTTTGAAATATTTTCCATTACTATAAAACAGTCAACTACGAGAATTTCTTGTATATTAGCTGCAAAAAAATGAGATATTGTACATTATGTATATAACTACTGTCTAGTATGAAACTGGGCAATAATTTGGTCTTGTGCCAAAGTCTGTCTCCCCTTCAAAACATTTCCCAGAGCAGTGCCTAATGCGATGATGCACTGGAAAGGTGGTTGGACTGGTTGGGTTTAGACCTTAAGTTTAATTTGGAATTATGCATTGATGTATGATTACCTGATTATACTAAAATAATTTAGGAAGTATCCATCATTTGATCACAGAATGACAGTTTTAAAACTATATTTAGCTCATGGGACCCTTTTCAAGACAGAATCTACCTTAAAGGGTTTATTGTGACAGTTTATATTGTACTTCAGTAATGCATCTCTTCTACATGAACGAAGTTACATTCTGTCATATTATGAAAAAATCAATTGCCTCACGGTGAAATCTGGGCTTTTGGGGATCCTGGAAGCCTGGTTTGAACAGGTGGTAATTCAGCCCAGAAGATGGGCTTAGAAACCACAAATGTATGGTACAAACTACAGTATATTCATCCAGTATTATCCTAGATGGTCAGATTTTTACTGCCAAACCCTGCCAGCTATCTAGGACTTTTGTCAGATATTAGTTTGGTTGGTGAGAGACTCTGGGGAAAATGAAGAAAAGAACCAGGTTTTTGGCTAGAAAAAAACAAATTCAATCGATAAAGAAAGTTTTAGACAGCTGGCCAATTCTCTTGTTTTGAGTTGTTTTGACAACCCAATCACGGTGTGAAGGTCTGAGAGCAACACTTAAAGGAGAACTACAGATCGCTCAGAAAATTACTCATAGTTGTATTGGATTTGAACCCAAGAGCACACATCGGCAAACAGCAGTTTCAACAGCTTGGGTGGTTAGCTGTGAAGGATGGTGCCATACAACTGCAACTCAGTGTGGTTCACAATATCTATAACAACAGAGCCCCTGAGAATCTCAATGACCACCTTTATAAGTTTGGGGTAACTAACGCCCAACAAGCTAGAGTCAGTGTTGCTGACTTGAGCTTGCCAAAGTTCAGTATATAACATCATGGGGATTTGTTCCTTTAGATTCTGTGGTGCATGAAACTGAAAGTTACCACTGCATATTAAAAAAATAAGTGACCACCTCTTTTTTATTTTATTTTTTTTTTTTTAGAAAGAAAGTTTAATAAAGTCTAACATTTGCCATCCTGGATAACTGGTCTCATGAAGCTGATCATCATCTGGCTCAGTTAACTCTGAGTTTACCTCTGGGTACAAATTTATTCATATGAAAGAAACGGTGTTGTTAATGAGAAGTGGCACTGTCAGATCCATGAATAAAGTAGGCTACTTAATATGACAAGAAATGAAACAGCGACCAATGAACCAATGACTGACATGTTGTATTTATAATCAAGAAATCATCCCTCTTTTTGTCGAAGCTCCATCTTAAAACCAGAGTAACGGATGGAAAGCTTGGAACAGGATAACTATTCTACTGATCTACAAAAATATCTTCTGCTCTTTATTATGTTCTTTTACTGTGAACTCTTCTCTCTATGTCATGTAAGAATAATAACTCCCTATAATGCAAACCCTCAGTTGGGCCTCTGACTGAAACAGGCAATATTAGCTCTGGCCTCCGTAAGAGTCCACCTTAAATGCCCACTTTCTTCTGAGTGGCTGAACTTTCCATTAGACGTCTGTCTAATGAGCATCACCTCATCCTCTTACCAGTGTAGAGGTTCTGAAAGCAAACTGTAAAACTAAGAAACTTGTGACTAAAACTGAATAACATAATAAAAGTGACTCTAAATGGCAACTTCTCAAATCCCTCCGTACATGTTCGAGCCGATCTAGAACATGAGAGTGGGCAGCACAAACATCCAACAAAGCAACAAAGATTACAGCAGGTTATGACTGTTCTCTATCTGACATTATGGTGGACTTAGTCTTTCTATCACAATCCATATAAATTTTTTTCCTATATACGCCCCTGTTAATAATATGTGTGGGAAATGTGCTAAAGCACTGACTGAAACACAATGCTAGTAAAACTTTCAACTAATGCCAAACGACTGTATAGTAAATCTGCAATGTCATATCCTGTATACATAGGGAATTTGCATTTGCACAAAAAAAAACCCAGCGTCTTCTCGACATGGTGACAGGCTAACACTAAGCGAACTCTTCCCGACCTCCTACCTTTGTCTGAGGATGTGCCAATCTACCTGGTAGGTGGGGAATATGCCACTGTGTTACATAGTGACGTAGAAAAGTTACAGAAGAAAAATCTAAATCTCTACAAAGAGCAGTGTTAAAAACTCCCTGGACTTTGAGCTTTGTAACTTAGCAGACCTTTTACATGCACAAAAAGCTATATAATACACTAAAGGAAAGGGGAAAAACCCAAAAAGCAGAACATGGGCATTTTAACTACTGCCTTATACAGGTAAGTCAAGTCAATGACACAAACTATTCCACAGTAGCAACCTCTCTTACCTTTTTGCTCTATGCTGTGGTTGACTATGACATCGTGAGCTTGTTGTGCCTATTCGTCTAATTACACACGAAGCCTTTGGGTACAATATCGATATTTGTTTATTCATTTTATGTAGTAGCTCACTCGCTGCAATAGAGGAGGCAGCCATGTTGTCTCTAAGGCTCAAGTAAACACGGGACGGGAGCTGTAGTTTTTGAAAGTGACATTTAATATAGGTGTCTACGCCGCTAGTTTTCGGATTAAAACTACAAAGCCCAGTACTGGGGATTTCCCGTTTCCGATATAAATTGCATCATTTCCGGTGTGCATAGGAACTGGCGGGACTTTTCCACATGGTAGCTGAGGACCAGGTTGTTGACAAACCTGCAAAAGTTGTTTTTACGCGGCACCCTGATAAAATTTTCACAACATGATGGCTACAAATGGAAAGGACGCATGTGGATTAAAAGATGACGTGTCGTCGGTTTCTTCAAACGGCTCAGCTGCGGTGAACGGAGCAGTCACGGAGGGATCATCCGGCTCCAAGCTGCAGAATGGAGGCACAGTACGCCCGGAGAGGTTCACCTTCAGTCCGGAGCCCTCCTTTGAGAATATCCGGCGGCTGCAAGCACAATTCACGGACGAGCGGGACTGGAACCAGTTCCACCAGCCCCGCAACTTGCTTCTGGCCATGGTCGGGGAGGTAGGCGAGGTGGCGGAGCTCTTCCAGTGGCGGGGGGAGGTTGCCGAGGGCCTGCCGGACTGGACCGAATCGGAGCGGGAGCACCTGGCACATGAACTGAGCGACGTGTTGATCTACCTGGTGGAGCTCGCCGAGAAGTGTCACGTCGACCTTCCCCAAGCGGTGCTCCGTAAAATGGCCCTAAATCGTCTGAAGTACCCCGCGAGCAAGGTTCACGGATCGGCCAAAAAGTACACCGAATACAAGGACTGAGTGTCGGCGTCAAGAGACGGATGGTGATCTGTCTGGAGGTGACTGCTGGAGCTGCTGTGCACTTCACTGATAACATGCTGCAGTTTAACCATGGCCTACTGCTACTGAACATTTTATCGCTTGGTTCAAATGGCTTTTTCTGGGTTGATATGTACGCGCTTTATCTTAGTCATTTTTTCTTCTTCTTCTGTTATGCACATTTGTTAGCCTAGATGCCTGCATATGCAAAGCCACATTTAGCAGGCAAGGCACTTTAGGCATATGTTGGCTTTTATTGAACTCAACTTTTAATCCTGTTTTTAGCCTGCCCACATGAGGCATTGCATACTTTTTTGTAGAGAAAATACACAATACATTTGTCCATTGGATTTGGGAATTATTAGGAAGAAAATATTTCAGAGTGCTACAGTGGATTGGAAAGTTGAAGAGGAGGAGCTGAAGCAGATGATTATTTTCCTGACTGTCCCAGACATGGAAAAAAGAGCAGTCAAAAGAGAGAGTGATTGTGAATTGTTCTTTTTTGTGTCTGTGTTTGTTGATTTGTTTGAATATCCCATCATATCCCATCCTCTCATCTATTGTCTTATTCTGATCACAACTTTAAAAAAAATTCTTGTTTTAAAGTAAAAGTTGCTTCAAGTCTTTCCTGTGTATTTTTCACTTCACTGCTAAGTTTAAAAACAATGTATTTGTCAGTAGCCTGTTTGCTCTCACCATGCAAGTTCAGTCTAAAAAGGGTCATGCAAAAGATTAAACTGGAAACTCAGTATATGCAGGCATTTCTTCCAGTAATACAACCAGCTATCACTATGCTAAACAACAAAAGGCACTTGCAGCCTTCAGTCTTCCTTCACTTGACAAGACATTAGTGTTTGTCTGAAAATGTTGGTGTAATAACTTATTGTTATGAGGTCATTTAAGCCCCTTTTTACACTGGTCAAAAAACCTGCTAACATCGGGCTTTTGACCAAAATGTAAACTGGTGCAATTGGCATTCACTCCTTTTTATTTAAGAAATTAGGTCTTCCCATATGTTCCTACCTGGGATGAAAGTTTAGATAAATCTTTCAGCAAAGGTTTTAAATTCAGAACACATTGATAAGGGTATTTGTGTGTGCAAGAGAGGGGCATTTAGTGTAACGCGGGGATGAAAACATTTCGTAAAACAGATTTTTCATTTCATTTTAAAAATTGTTTTGAGACGCAAACATTGCCCTCAGCTGCGTATCCTGGTATTCACTCAGGCATTAGTCATCCAAAGGCTGCAACGGAGAACAGTCATGTATCACTAAAATGTTGCTCTGTGTGCAAGTCGAGTCACACTTCAAAGTAAACAGCTTTTAACTTAAGCAGATATGACATGGCATGTCGCATTAAGAATGAGCAATTGTCCACTTTTCCTGATGTGTATCCAAAAACGTGGATATGCAATCTCCCCTCCTCCTCTGGCACTGTAATGTGTAAATCCATCATTTTAATTCTGAGCTCTTTGGAATGAAGATTTATAGTATAAAGAAGGGCTGAGCTTTTTTTCAGTCTTGATAAAATGAAGTAGAATAACCACAGTAGGCCCCTAAATTTGTTTTCAGGATCATAAAACCTTAGCTCCAACATTATTCCCAACAAACTCTGCAGTTCATGCTCTACAGCTCAAAGTGAATCATTTTCAGCAGTAGTTCATCCAAATCATCAGCCCTCCCTCACTTACAGTGTGTAATGCACAGTGAACATCATTGCAAAACAGTGTGCCCTATATCTTAAATGGGAGATTGTGACATTTTGTAGATGCTATCTCAACAACTCAGTGTCTAAATGTGTGCCAGCCAGGCAGCAGGCTGCAGTTACAGCTTTCTCAGGAGAGTAAAATGTAGAAATGTTCAGCCTGCATTGTTGTTCTTCTTGCAGTTTTCTGTAGCACTGCTTCTCTGAGAATACACAGGCTCTGCTGAAAAGATTTGGTAAGAACTCCTCAATTCATGCCATTGTTTTAGACTGGAATATATTGTAGCACATTTCCATATTTTGATTTAGCCTCAAACTGCGGCACACACACATACAAGTCAGATGTAGAATTAGACTCCCTAAAGCTGATCCTGAATCCAGCTCTAACCTAGGTTAGATAGTATGACTTGCATTACACATTTATTGTTTTTCCTTGTAGGACTTATTACATTTGTTCACCATTATCCCATGCAAATGAATGTCACAAAGAAGTAACATGATCTTTCTCTTATAAATGCAAAGTTAAATTCATAAACAATGAAACACACACTTGGGGATTTGCTGCTAGCAAACTTTAGATATAGCTTTGTCACCATCATTAGTTAGTCAATTCACCACCTTAGTGTCTCGTCTCTACTGTTGCTATATAGCACTACATTTTACCATTTACCATCATCCCATTATTGTCACTTGTGGTCACAGTGGCCATTAGCTTTAAGGTGTTTGCAGGTGAAATTCAGTGGGTTGTGATACTTTTGAAATACTTGAAGTTTCGTTCAGTCTCTTGTAAAACAACTTATCCTGTTGAAGTTGAGCTTGGGCTATCTAAGCAGTATCTGACAAAACTACACAATGACAGTGTGTGCTAACCAGCTTACTGGCTTTGTTGACATAATATTTTCAAATCAAGTTATGCGCATGTAAGCATAGAATCAATGTCTATTGATCAGACAGTTACATGCATCATATATAGATTCTGAGCAGTGTATTTCACAGATGAATCTTATGTGGGAGCGTCAAAGTCTTGTATGTGAACAATAATTTTTGAACTCTTTAAAATGCATGCCTAATAATTACCTTAGCATCCATCACTTCACAGTTGAGTTACAAAGAAAATCAAAAGGATATACACCTTATCTTTATCTGCCCAGTGAGGCTGTGAAATCATTTTCATTGATGAAACCTGCCTTCATGTTCTCTGAGGCTGCAGTGATGGGGATACCCACAAAAGTCCTCAAGACTTAAAGCACACTTAAAAATGAATATGTAATGGTGGATTTGATTCACTGCTGATGAGTGTCCTTCATGTACACTCGCTCATTTATTGATATCAGTTTTAATAGCTGGAGTGGACAAATGGCTTGGAAATGCTATACGTAAATACATCAAAGTTCTCCGAGACCTGGAACCATCTCACAAATTTCACGGTAAATTGTGTGTTTGCTGGCAGGAGTAGTTGGACAGCTCCAAACCACACAACAAAAAGGACCCAGACCTGTAAAGTGCATCTCGACTAGCTTTTCAAGGCTGCATTTATTATTATGTTGTGTTTTGTTCACTCAAAATTGGAAATAAATGTACACCTGTTATCTTGAAACACAGGCCCATACTTATAATCACTCTATAGTTGTTAAAAGTGGAAGTTGAAAGTTAACTGAGGCATAGTTTGCCCTCATGTCGTGATGTTTTCATGTTTTAAGAAAGAAGTTAGACCGTTCCCATGGTGCTATTCCTTGTCTGAAGATGGCGCTGAGGGCTTAATTACATTTAAGACTTTTGATGAGTTTAAACCTTACATGTTCTACTTTTTAATGGTCAGCCCTGCAGATACCATCAGGCCTGTTGTGGGTTTCAAAAGGATGTAGGACATTTATATTTTCATACTGACACAGATAAGCTCTCAAAGAGACATACTTGAGTGAGGGTATTTATGTTTGTGTGGAACAGCTTTGGGTTTTTATTTTTTCTCTTTCTTTTGGGCCACTTCCTTCTTCTTTTCACAATCTGAAACACACACACAGACACTCTTTTATCCCCGTCATAGAGACAGCAGTGGGAGCTGTCAGATCTCACACAGTGGGGTTACCCAGCAGCAGGGGTTCACATCACATGCCACACATGCATATGTACATGTACATGCACACAGAAACACACACAAACCACAGGCTTTTTTTTTCTTCTCCTTGGACCATTGCTAATGGGGAGCCATAATTTCTTGTCTCTTGTGGTTCTGTCAGAGGCAGTCACATCTTAAATACCCCTGACTGATCCATTTTGAACATGAACTACTTGGCAATGTTCTTCCTCTTCATGAAACTTACAGCTCAGCCAATACAACAATTCTTACAAATCAAATTCCCTGCCAACAATTCAACATTTATATGAGGGTTTCCATGGGTTACAATCAGTTCACTGCTTGAATTTGTCAAATAAAATATAACTTCATTGTGACCCAATACATGAAAATAAAAACACATTTTAACACCTTTACCACCTGCAGTTTTAGATCACCCATAACAAGTAGCTTTACTTTGTAGCTTTGATGTCCTTTATCCAAACAAAGCTGTGGAATTTTAAGTAATAGGCATTTTGACATATTGTAGAAGGAAAAGCACAGGTGTGATCAATAACAAAGCTGAACTCCACTTATGTGTGCTTGTTTCAGGGCCGTGGTGTTGCTGGCTCACTGACACAGGTCACTGGAAGGAAGTCATCGTTAATGTAATTGGATCCACCTGTGCCTTCTCTTATCTGCTGTGGAAAAGCCATTTTCTCTTTTCCTCTTTTTGATTGCTTTATTGAACCAGCAACATTTCAGACACAATAGAGTGATAGTCTTCAGCTTGACCAGATCAAGCAGATAGACAAGAACATGCAATAGTGTAAACAAATAGTCTATAAATAACACGGACAACTAAAACAGGAGAGACACAATGTCTAACCAACCACCAAATGAAATACGCAACATATTGTGTAATTGCAAAGACTAAATTCTGGGCTCCTTTATCATAAAAACAAAAATTTAAATTCCACTTTTTGAATGCTGCCAGATGAGGCTGCACTTGCATTAGTGCAAGAAGAACCAAACCAAATTAGGTAAACAGGTCTTTTTCACTGACGCCATGTTGACATGTCACAGTGAGAAAAGCACAGGTGTAAACAAGGAAAGTAATGGTGGCCAGATTACATTTAGCTGCTTTAGTTTCAGGGTCGTTGTATTGTGAATGCTTCCTCACTGTCACACTGTTATGACTTACTGAGACACTTGAATAGCACGGAGCCATTGTTCAAAAAGTCATAATGTCTGCTGTGGAAAATGCCTGCCTCTCATGAGAGATTCAACATGACTGCTCTTGAGAAGCAAACCAAATTTGCCATTTTCTAATGTAAAAGATGAGAAAATGCTTATTTTATTATTAATGCAGACTTTTAAGTGGGGCCATACAGTTTGAGTCAAGGCTCAATCTGCAACCAGGAAAAGTGGGCAACTTGTAGAAAGACCCTGTGTCAAAATCTAGCTTTAAGATCTTAATTGTCCTAATTTATAAGCTATTTGTTGCTCATGTGTTGTAAACGTGTGTTTCATCAGAGCCCTTCCACTTTTTCACACAGAAAGTCTGGGGCAATATAATATTATTCCATCATAGAAGTACTATAAGGCTACAACCAACAATTATTTTCATTATCAATTAATCTTTTATTCAACTAGGAGGTTAATCCTGATATGGTCTGAGTAAAATTGTAGCTAGCCTATTAAAAGCAAAAAGGAGTCTTTTATTTTTACACCCATTAAGGTAAAGTGTTGTTCAGGTTGTCAGCTCCAGTTAGCTGCCACTATCGCGTGACATACAGTCCAGCTAGGTGTATTGTAATTAACCTGCGCTGCAACACCTGGTCAGTTTATTTTAGCCACCTGCTGCTTTGAAAAACTGCTGTTACAAACAATTTCAACACAGCTGCCCTTGCTCACACAACATCTCAGAAGTTAGTATACCTGTCAGAGAGTTCGCGTACGCTGCTTTTTCTAGGCTAAGTGGAAGGAACTTTGTTTACCCGACCGCACTCCATCTTCTGGGAATATTAGCTTTGTCCGTTAGCAACAAATGCAGTTTGGGGATGAACCACACCTGCTAACAGCTCGGGATTACAACTTGTAGCTACAAAAGGATTTAATTTTTCACTCCGCTAAGATGACTCGATCACTGCCTCAGTTCACCAGGCTAAGGTAAGAATTAGCTGGTTCTATTACATCCTGACATTTATCTTGGTTATGTCTAGCCCAGGTATCTTTTAGATTAGGCCTTATTGTGGTTTGACCAACAGTCCTAAGATATTAAGTTTATGATCATGTGTGACAAAGAAAAGCATCAAATCCTCACATTTGAGAAGATGCAAAATTTGCAAGTATGTGATATTTTTGCTGTGATTGTCAGTTATCAAAGTGGTTGTTGCTTATCCACTAATGGACTAATCAGCTCTAGACTCGTCTAACATTTGTATGAAAATGTCTACTGCACAAAAATACTTTTTTGCCAAATTTGTAAAACCTGAATCAAATTTTTTTTTTTAACTGTATGCATTTTATATTGTAATATAAACATGTTGTGTTCATATTTTTGCATGTTTTTTTTTTTTTTTTCTTCACAAATTGCGCAACATTTCTTTAGGCATGAGGAAATATGGGTTTTCTTTCCTGTAAATCGGATGCTTAGCTCTGTGACTCAAATGTATGGGAGGCACAAACATGAGACTGTTTAGTTGTTGTATGGTTGAAAATACTGGCTGAGTGCTGCTGCTGGCAATTTATGGCTATTTCACAGATGTGATGTTTGATGCTTGAGATGGCTGCTAATTTCTGCTCTCATGCTGCTGCCACCTATTATGTGCAATGTATTTTAATATTAGAGTGCTATGGGATGAATTGCGTCCACCCTCCCCAGGTTGTTGGTGCTGTTTTTGTGGAGTTGCCATTTTGGCTCACTGCAAATTGGGTCACAAGTGAAGGATGTTATTGTATAATGGCTTGATAGAATGTAATTTATTGTATTGTATAATGGCTTTAGAAATGTAAACATGAGTGCACAGCCCATTCACATAATTATTTTCCTGTAATAATGGCTTTAGGGGAAACTTAATATGGCTATTGTTAATAGAATAGGTAGTCACTTTAACCTTTTCTCCCCATACCTCAAATTTATTAGCATTAGGGTAATATTTGAATTCAAAGGCATTAGGTATTTGAGAGCTTGTTTTACTATTATTTATATCATAACTAAATTAAAACTGTCACAGTGCCCGTCCTGTGGTTTACACTGCTGCCAACACCACACAACTGCCAACCGTAAGCTCTTATTCCTAACTCATGGTAATCTTGAGTAAGAGATATGTCTGCCTGCTTGAATCTATGAATTACTGTGTGCAATTATATGTACAAGTATAGTTACTGCAGCATATGAATCAAGTTTGCTGCTACACATGAGGTGGCTTGGTGGATTCAGATGTATGGGTCTCAGTTCTCTAGTTAGCTTAGTTCCCTTATGGCGAGCCTGAGGTGCATTGCTGGAGAATGACCATAAGTCAGGTAGAGCCTACATATATTGCTGCAAATATTGCTCCAACACTGCTGTTGCTCATCCAGCATTTCATGAGCCCCACCTCCACCCCAGCATCCACCTGTAGACTCTGATTCCCCTGTGGAGGAGTTTATCATTGTCACTCCCCAATCTTGTCTGTGCTGAGCTTTGTGTTTGCTTGCAGGGAGGAATTGAAGTCGGTCTCTATAGACACCAAATACACCATGTACTACTCTGTATTCATTTAATAAGACTGCCCTTCGGTTGAGGAGGTGGCTGACTATGCTTGCATACAATGCGCTTATGCATGATGGTTATACAATCCATACATTTTTAAGAAATTTCATGTTCTGAGTTGAATCATATTTGCTCCGTTTTTTATCCATTCGGGTCTCTTTTACCGCCTGTTGTTTTTGTAAGCGGACTGTTTTGCACTGAATGCTCTCGCCTATTGTTGTCTATGGTCTATTGTTCTGTCTGCTTCGTGTACACTTTGATGCAAACAAATTGTCTTCCTGGGACAAATAATACTGAAAGCGAACTGAACTGAACTCGGCTAGAGTGAATGAATGAAGGAGTGTTAAGTACAGGCCAATCGCCGATTACGCTATTTAGAGATTCTTTGCAATAACATATGAATGAATATCTTCCATTGTTCCTTTGCAGCATATTTTGGTATTGAATTTTCTTTAAATATGAAATCTGGAACTTCCTGCACAGTGTTGCTCCCTCTAACCATGAAAAGTATCTGAAAATGATGTTTGAACCACTTCAGAGACGGTGGCGTTGTTGTGGAGGGGTCCTTGAAAGACTGCTGTTTATTTGAACTAAGCATCGCAAAACTAGGAAAATGGGACAGCTACTGAAAATGTGAAACTGAAGGGCTAATTCTGTTGATTTCAATGTGCGATCATACAAACTTGGTGTGAAAAGCAGTGCTGCCAATGTGCTGCTTTAACAGACTTTATTGGCCATTGTCAACCAGGACAAGTGCGGTCTGACAAGCTGTTCAGCATTTCTCAATAGCAGAGGATGGAGATGATCTATGTCCACAAAATAAACCAGTTCCTTGTTTATCTGTTTTCTAGTCTCTATCACACAGAAAGATATATTAATGAAAAAATGCCTATGTGATTAATTCCATTCTTAGGCTGTCTCTGAGGAATATTAATCTTGCAGTCCTATTTTAGCCTTATGTAATTGGTGCTTAGTAGGTAAAATATTCCCGCTATATTTATTGGCAAGATTTACTTGGTGGTGAAATACTGTATATTTATGAAGGACAGTAGAGAAGCCCTTTTGAATGCTCTTGACTTTACATGGAGCTGACCGTTTTACCAAAAACCCATACCTAATGTATGAGGCTGAGGCTGGATATCTTTTTTTTTGATTTAGATAAATGGTTTCACCCAGTGTTTCATCAACTAATATTTCTGTGGAAAGCTTCTCACTATTCTTCATGACAGCCCTCTTCTGTTAAAAAGTTAGTAAATTCTCTCAGGATAACACCAGTAAGTGTCGAAGAGTCGAAGACTGTCAGTTCAGTGGAATTTAACACTTACCTGATGGTTGCCTCATTTTTACATCGGAGGGCGAAGGAAACACAAACATAAAACAGAAGGAAACAACTATAAAGAATCTCAAATTCCTCAAAACAAAAAAAACATATCGTCTATAAAAATGTCTGTTGTTGTGTACAGCAGGACCAAGAATTCCCAAAGTGTTCACCAAGGTAGTGAAGCTATATTTCTACTGACAGAAGAATTCAGATCTATGCTCCTCTTGACATCCTCCTATCTCTCTGTGTGTCAGTGAGACCTGCATGGTGCAAAAAGGGACGAGTATATTGGAGTATAGCAGTAATGTACCTTACATTTCTAAAAATTGCATTTCAGTGGTTGTGTCATGACTATTAAGCAAAAACAAATGGAAGATGATGAATTGGAGTAAGGCTGCATTAAACTACAGCCTCACACAGCAATTAATGATTATTTTAATGAATTGTTCATTCATTTTCATTCATTCTTTTTCATTGATTAATCTGCAGGCTATTTTCTCAATTAATGGATTTATCATTGCATGTTGCAGTTTCCTACAGTACAAGGTGATGTCATCAAAATCTGACCAAAAACCAAAATATTAAATATACTCTTATGCAAGCCCAAGAAAAGCAGCACATTCTCACATTTGAGAAGGTGGAAATATTTAGCACTTTAATGCTGAATTAACCCTTTATCAAAATAGTTTGCAATTCATTTTCTTCTGATCAGCTAATTGATTAATCCACCAATCGTTGCAGCCCTACAACACTTCTGAGGCAATCTTAACAAAAGAGGAACAATATGTTAAAAAAGATTTGAAGCATCTATTGCAGAGCTACAGCACTATGTTGCATTATATTGCACAGGTGGTGCTGGTATTGTGTCCAACCCCTGCATACTTGTGATTTGCAGCAGGAGCTGAGTTGTGTGAGACCATAACAGTGAAACACATGTGACGGATGTATTTGGCAAATGGTTAATAACAGGAATGATCAAAGTGTGACAGAACAGGCACAGGTCCCATTCACATAATGGCCACAGGGAACCAAGAGCAACAAAGCTAATATGTGACAGTGAGAGGCAGAAGGATTGTCTTTTGATTTAGCTGTGCAGCTGAAACGAGCAACTGAAACGATTTATGCACAGGTGACACTAGGTGCTGGTAAAAGTATACCATTTTTCATGCTGAGTAATGGACATAAAATTGTATTCAGTGTTAAAAGATGTTTAACGAATACGGGCAGTGATATTCTATATATATATATATAGAAAAAAAAATTCAAACAAAGATATTCATCTTGGTTTCCTTGTAGGTCATGTGATCATGCCCAGGTAGCTGACGAGTTAAACCAAAACACTTTCTGTCTATTATCTCCTTTTTCCAAGTTGGTCACTGCTGTTTGTATGACTTTTCAGATTTTTCTATTTATGTCTCTAAAATTTAATGTTGTGTAAGTTCCGAGTAATGATGATGGTCCTTGGATTTCAAACGTTGACGTTTTAGCCATGTTTTTTCACACTGTGTCACCTTTTGTACCTGGAGTATATTGAAGAACCTTTTCTACTTTTTGTCAGTGTTTGGGTACATTCTTTCTAGCTGGAGTACTATGTATTTTTTATATTTTTCAAAATGGGTCACAGATACAAATAAATGCTAAATAATGTCCTATAGCAGCTGGGCACTGTAGCTGTTCGTGAACATTACTCAAACTGAAGTATAGGGTGCTTTTCTTGGGATTTGATGACAATAAGAAAAATTTATAATAAATATGTATAATAAAATGTATAATACTACCATAGCAACACTCATGACCGAACTCCCGTATAACTATACATTTCTGACAATAGTCCCAGGGCAGATTTGGCTTGACATACATCTTTTGAATTGGAAGTCAACCACTGTCTACGATCACCCTATTCCCGACTTCCCTATTCCCTGACTACTCCTGGAGGGGCTGTGTAGGAGTGATAGACAGTAGTGACACCCTAAATCAACCGTAGAGACTGATCAAAGTACTGCATTGTTGGACTGAAATTGGACTTGGACTCGCTGTGGCAAGCTCAATATAAGGCAAGTTTCTGTCCTGTCTGGTCTCATTTCGAGCTCAATGTTTTGAATGATTCATCATACGGAGTGTGGAAATGATGAGGGAGAAGTTCAAATAGAGAGTGACAAATTCTTGGTTGAGATGTTTCTACCGGAGGGGGCTAAGAGGTGTTGTTGTTCAAATGCAGAGCTTAAGTCGCTCTTTGCTAGCCGTTTCTGTTCTGAGTAGATTTCCCACTTTTTGTGCTTCAGTTTCCTTTTTCCTGCCTTGCAGAAGTTGGAAATCAGCAGCAGAATTTTTCTCTTTCATAGCCTTTAGTTGGAGTCAATCTCATACTTGTGCAATATAATGGCATACAGTCACTTGTATAAACCAGATATGAAGCAAAAGAGACCACTGAATTTATGTTAGGCAGTCTCGCAAAATTATACAATACTCTCTTACAATGTCCTCTGTTTCTAAGGACTGGAGATACAAGATACTCTCTGAATGGCATCCAAGGCTATCTTTATTCAAAGAGACTGTTGCTATGTAGGACTGTTGCTATGGTGAAGTCTTTTACCCTCTCATTGAGATGGACAGCTGTAGCCTCGCCACAGGGAGGAGCCCTTTCTCTCTCTCTTCTTCCTGTGAGATGTTTCCTGAGGAGTTCAACCTGGGGGTTGAGCCCGTGTTCCTCCTTCACAATGATAAAAATAAAACAGTGACTCACTCACACTGACAAGGCAGGAAGCTAAGTGACCAAAGTATACAAGTTTTCAGTCATGTAGCAGATCAAATCCCATAGTTTGTACCTTTTCGAAAGCCTCAAGGCGTGCATGATGATCATAAAGTTTGAAGTATGCTCTAGAAACAGATGATGTTATGTCTGATTGCATAAGCTTGTGCAATAGGTATGTCAGAAATGCTGTATATGTGGCAGAAAAATTGTTTATTTCATTTGTAAAATAACAAATGGTTGGATGGGTGGTTAACAGCCTGCTGTCAAAACTGTTTCCACATCCATGGCAGTTGCAGCATTTCACCATATTAAAATTTACTGGGAGTGTAATGATTAATAAGATTGACACTGTTAGATGTTACAAGAGAGTCACTGTAATATGCTGTTTCTATATGGACAGCCTGGTTTTAAAGAGAATTCTTACTTTAATCATATTTTTTATTATGAAAGGAGAGGCGGACTTTTTTAGTTACAAGGATTGTAAGTGTGTGTGTGTGTGAGGAACACAGTTACCATGAGGAGATAATTGTGTCTCAGTTTTCTCCCTGTTACTGTTTTATTGTACTAACTATATCAACTTTATGGGTGCTGTTATAACAAAAATGCATAAGAATATATCTAGAATTTAGTGGACTACTGGTGCAGTACAGGGATTTAATCAGCTATGTACCCTTAAAATGTTGCTATTGTTTGATGTTACTGCTATGTTTGACTTGCACTATGTTTTACCTTTGAGAAATACTTTATTTTGAGCTTACTATTTGGGCACAGTGGTTGTGGAACATCACTGTGACAGCCAACATAGACTGGAAACTACCTGTCATTCTTAAATAGCAACCTTGTCTCATAGAAGTTATGTTAATGTGCTTCCTATATGTTTTGCCATATACCTCTTTTAAGGAAATTTCTCTGTAACTGCTCATAATTAATTGGTTAAGATTAGGGAAAAGGTTGTGAGTTTAGTTACATGTAAGTATATTTATTACGTCTTGTCTCATGCTCCAAGTCACTTTTGATTTTACTTGAATATTCAACAGGACTACAATCTACCTCTAACATCTCTAACACTGCTGTATTTGACATAAGCAGATATTGGAGGGGAAAATCTAATTTAAAAAAAAGTTCACTGAATATTTTACATGTACATTTTATGTAAAAATACTTTGCAGATATGTTTATGGTTATAAAAATGTTTACTCATTGTGTTATTACAACTCATGTTGCTAAAACATACGGTTGGTTTACAGTATTATGTTTCTCTCAAACATAATTGCTGCTTTAAATTAGTGTATAAAAGTAATTTTGAGGCATCACAGTTGTCAGAGGGGAAACATAGGATTGGATTAGATATGACTGACTCTGTGAGAACATTTACATTAGTTTCGAAAAAGTGAGATAATTAGTCATTTGAAAATGGATCATCAAAATCTTTCACTACATGCAAAAGCGGAAGGACTTCCTGCAGAACAAGAGAGCGTGTATTGTATAATGAGGCAGGTGTTTTGAGCCCTGCATAGAAACCCCAATTCAGAGAATATCCTGGTCTGTAAACCTGCTGAGAACAGCCTGCTGTTGCACTTCAGCTCTGCTGCTGCGCTCACAGATCAGGCCTGCAAGGACATATTCAGCATCCCAAAGTGTCTACCTGTGGCAGCTGTTTTGACGGAGGCCAGTGCTCAGCTGTGCCAGCTGCTGGGAATACTGCTTTACCCTTCTGGAGTGAAACCAGTGTCGTCAAGGCAATCCTCCACTCTCCATGTGGAATAAGCGGAAAATGTCCACATCTGATTCACTCTTGCCATATTACATGACAAGCTAGTCATTGAGAATATTCAGGACCAGATACAATGTTACAAACAATTCCCCCATTATCAGCTGTAGTTGTTTAGTCACAAATTTCTGCTCAGTGAAAGAGAGGATTCAAGATCAAAACCTCTCAAACTTTTTTGGTGAATTTAATTTGCATGTGCATGTGTGCCTGTTTTTTAAGATTTTTTTTCATTTTTATTGCAAGCCCTTACTTTACACCTTGTTTCCATTAGTTGCAGAGTTTGTAGTTAGCCCCTGCTGTGAGGGTGTTTGAATTCATGATCACTCTAGGAGCAGCAGCTGTGGGCTGATGCTCTTTGTATGAATACCACCCGTGTGTTTTTCACTGAACAGGGTCAGAATACAGATGAGACCCGATTAGACCCTCCCCATTAGTTCCCTTGCAATAATGTGTGCTTCCCTGTAGTAAAAGCCACCCGAGCTATGGGTGTTTCAGTCCCTGGCTCCATTTGTCTTTCAGACTGCTTTCTCTTGTTTTCTTCCTTGGTTATTACACAGTTGCCTCTTTTGCTCTTTACCCTCCTCCAGGTCCTCCCCCTTTCTCTGTGTTGTCCCCCAGGTCCCTCTTCTCTTGCCCTGCTACTTGTCTAACCCTTGAGGAGCTTCCTTACTTTGGTCTGTAACAGGGGTCATCAGCTACTCCCCCTGTGTTTCTACTGGCAGACTATCACTCAAAACCACCACAAGGGTAAAAAAAGACAACTACTGTTACCCCCCCCCCCAAACACAATAGCCCACACTAGCATCACAAAAACGGCACGATGACTGGAACACGTTTATACTACCAAACAATATTGTACTGGAGAGTGACTATAAAAGCCTGTTATGATTGGCACTGTTGTACCATACTTCAGAGTCAAGTACCAGCTCGTTTACCACCCACAAGTGTACATCAGCCCTTCCGGGGTGAAGTTAACATTGTTACTCACTTTGTATGGTAACGCTTTTGTTAACCCCTCCATAACAAATTACAAGTGGTGTATAAACAATCCATAAATACTTTAACATAATATAATATTGATTCACAGTAAGAACATAAAAAATATTTATACATAGTGTTCATTTACAAGTAAAGTAATTCCTTGCTGTGTAAACATTATAACCCAGTGCATGTAATACATTTATTATGTTTTATAAATTTATTCAAATGTATAAAAACCTAACCAATTGGATTGTGTGATTTTAACATAACCAAGTAGTTGGTAGCATTAGCTCAGACAGGAAGTCCTGCATGTGTTTGGAATAATGAGTAGTAGCACACAGCTGATAAAAACAATTGAAAGGAACCTGTATAGCTTTAGAGTATGTACACTGTGTGTCCATGTCACTGAAATAAAACATTCGTCCTCTCACAAATGCAAAGTTGAATCAATAGTTCAACACAATGAGGGGTGGCACTGCTACAAACTTGGTCCAGTATGACCAGCAGTTTCTTGCTGATGTTAGCTAATCTCAACAAATGTTAACTAGATTTTGTTGTGTAACTGAAATTACTCGTATCAATTTGTGACTTTTCTCTTGTGCCACTGTTGAGTTACATTTCACCATTTATAGTCCAGATGGATATTTGGACAGATACACATTTTTTGTTCTTTGAGCTTCAGCAATGGATACTACATTGTTGTGCCTTGTCTCAACTTTCAATTAAGTAAGTCTATGTCCATATTGAAATAACTGTGTAGAGGATATAGCCCTTTTAACACATAGTGCCCAAATTGCAAGGGTTGGCTATCAAATGGTTCCTGAGCAGGTATGTGTCATTTCAACATTAGTTCATCCCCAAAAAACTCACATGTGATTCAGACTTGACTGCGAGTTGAAAGTTGCCATTTAGATTGAGAGGGAGTTGTCTGTCAATATGAGGAGGGAAGAGGTGACCATACAAGTGGATAAGATTACCAAACAAACAATTACTGTAGATTAAAAAAGGAAAATTGTATCAGAGATATCAAAAGCAGTTGGTTTGCCAAAATCATGTTGGGTACTTTCTGAAAAATGCAGTAGACTGAATAGCTTAATTCTACTGGATGAGCAGAAAATAATTTGCATGGGGAAGAAACCCCCCCTTTATGACTGCACAGCAAGTCACGAATGCTCTACAGGATGTAGACACATTTCCTTGGCAACGATCAAAGGAGGACTTCACGACCATAACAACAGAGGATTCACCACAAGATGCAGACCCCTAGTAAATCTCAAAACAGAAAGACCAGGCTGCACTTCACAAAAACAGACACAAAAAAAATTCTGGACTGATGAAACAAAAATCAACCTCCTATAAAAGAGCAAAGTGTGGAGAAATAAAGGAACAACTCATATCCCAAAGCCACCTCTGTCAAACATGGCAGTGGTTCTGTTGCAGCTTAGACATGTATGGCCTCCAATGGAACTGGCACACTGGCATTTATTGATGATTTCACTGCTGACAGAAGCAACAGGATGAAAGCACGGGTCTACAGGAGCAGTCTGTGTGCTCAGATTCAGCCAAATGCATCAAAACTAAAATAAAAACTAAAATATAAAATACTAAATATATGAATTACCTTTTTCAACCCCTAAACTTTGGACACTATGTGTAAAAAGATCTACATCTCCCATACAGTTCTTTCTAAATTGATGTAAACCAACAGCTGATACTTGGGATTTAAAGCAATATCTATTATTTTATTTCAGTTTGAATGTGTTGAGGCACAGAGCCAGGAGAACAAAAATGTATAACTGTCCAATACTTACTGTCTGGACAGTATCATTATCTCATAATTGTCACTTGTGGCCACAGTGGCTGTCATTTAGCAAAGGTTCCATTGTTGCACTTAGATGCATAAAACAACAAAATAACACAGAACAAAAAAGCTTTTAAGACCATGCACCCCCAGGGTAAACTGACTTTGTTAGTTACACTGTTGAATTTCATTATTCTGCCTTAATAGATATCCTCTCACGACTGTGTGGGCGTGTACAGACTGTGCTTGATTGACGTCCCCCTGACTTGCCCATTAACTTTGTTGCATCTGCGGTTAAGGCAGGACTAATTGGACCTCTTATCATTCTCATTAGTGCATCTCTGGTCTGGTGACCTCCATACAATTTCCAGCATTGCTCCACCCACCTTCAACCTTACCAGAGGTCTAATCAGTCACAATAACTGCATACATATGGCATATGGCAAAGAAAAGAAGCAAATCTTCTCTTTTGAAATATCTGGCATTTTCTTCATTATTTTACCTTAAAAATGACTGAAATGATTAATCATTTATTTAAACAGTTGCATATTATTTTCCTATTAATGAACTCATCAATTATTTTGCTAATCATTTCAACCCTATAGCTATGCAGCAATGCTACAGCAAGGAACTCATACTACATTAGTATCAAAATATTTGATTCAAAACATTTTTGAATGTGTTTGCTACCTTTTTATAATTGGCTTATTTTAGCTGTTTTAATAAGTGCTTCGTTAGATAATATTGCAGGTTTTACAAATGTTGGAGTATGTGCTAGTTATATATCTGTACACCTGCATTACAATGTGCTATGAAGCGTTGTTTGACTGTTTACACTCTACTTTTAAAGCCCTTACTGCAGGATTTCTTAAGTGTTACTTTTCCCTTCCTATTAAGTTCCTTTCTTGCTCCATTCTTCTTTTTATTTAATATACCGAAAGTGTTATTTTATTTTAGAAAATGAAGCGGACAGTAAATCTTTCAGTAGCCAGCAGTGACCATCTCCACCTCCCACTGGTCTGTGAAATTCTACATTGACTTGGTTGTCCTGAAGCGTCGACCAAAGCGTCTGGCAGAGCAGCTGAGAAAACCAGTGATCCTTATCTCCATTCAAACATGGCAGCTCATAGAATATGTATGGTTCATAAGGTATGGGGCTGTGTCCTCCCACAGATCATGGAGAGGCAGACTACTCAAAACACACCAAGTGAGAACCTGCAATATACATGGACCTTAGTCATTATTAATGCCCTGGATATCTATGATGGGTGTCTGCAGCATATCATACCTCCTGGTGTGAAGAGTGGATGAATTACAGGGGCTCAGGAGGATACATTTGCTATGATTACTGGAGCTAAATCATGGTATTAGGGAAAGTATAAGGCAAATCATGACAAGTATACGTTACAGTCCGTAAGAGTTTGATGATATTGTAATTACCTCCACTATATCACCGTTGGTGTACTTCACAGCATGGTGCAATGTCATGCAAATTACTTTTTAGTCTGACATTAAAGGGTTGAATTTAAACCAAACCTGTTTTTATTTTAACTTATTTTGAACTTGTTCCCCAGCCCTCGTTTTTATTACATTCCTGCTTTCGCATTATATTAGAGATCCGACTGAGTATTTGGAGCTTCAAAACAGTTTATTCTAGGGCTGTGCTATTAATCGAACTTTATTTTCAATTACGATTTTGGCCTCCAACGACTATAAAAACAAGATAATCGAGAAGAAACGATTATTGTGCGGCATTCTGTTTCACAACAAATTTCAGCCTCCCTACAATAACCATCCGACGTTATCTGTTCTGCTCTCAGTACTGAAGGAATTAGGAATTAAATAGTTTTCATATTCGTTGTTGCAACATGAAAATTCTCTTTCACCTTCACCAACGCTGTTTCTGATGAAGACATTCGCCCATGATAAATTTTTTCCCTTTTCCCTACGCAGAAGTTCATCTGCATCTCTCTCTCTGACCCTGTGTGTGTGTGTGGCAAGCCAGCGCTCTCACACACCTTGGAGCACTATGCAGCACACACACACACACACACACAGACCCTGCACTTAGTGACAATGGAGACAACTAAACGTTTTGAAGTGTGGTTCAGGCTTTCTCATGCAAGGATGGAAACATGAGTGACCTCGGTGAAAGTCCGTCACATACAGATGGAGAAATGTACAGTTTTCTACCGACTAGCTTGTAGCTCATCCGTCGTTGCGTCAGGTGTGTTTTGTATGCTGCAGCCTGGATCCCATACACAGTTAACTACATTATACCAACATGGGTTAATGATCAAACTGACCTTTTTCCAGCTGATTGTTCTGGATGTCCTCTTAAATTAAGTCTGAAATGGACAGAGCATCATTTGAAATGTCGTTTAAAAATTCAAGTCGGTGGTGATGGTGGTGGGGTATCATGCACAGATATCTTTAACTTATGCCGTGTATAATGGGAATAACTACATAGACACAACGCTGTCGGTCCAAAGTCTCCGATCAGTTCATTGGATTGAGATCTGGTGTCTGCGAAGGCCATAGCATAGGATTAACATCATTCGGTGAACTGGATCAGCTCAGTGTAGGGGTCAAGAAAGGAGAATATGGTGAAGGATGACTCATCTGACTATATCACTTTTTTTCCACATCTGTTGCCTGAACTCTCAAATGTGCATTCATTATTGTAATGAGGGGTTTATGCACTGCAACCCTACCATATCATCTCTCTCTGTGTAATTGTCGACGGGCTGTTCTTGCTGACACAGTGTGATTACCTTCTACATTGCAGTTCTCAGTCACCTGAGATAGAGTTGTTCTTCTGTTTTTCCTTTTATATATCACACTAATGTATGAGCATCACGGTCATCAAACTGCACTGTTGACTTTAATTTCTGACCCTATTTACTGATGTCCTTCCCATAGATCTAAGTACAGGAGCCACTTTAGTCACTGTTCCTATTGAAACATGAGCCAGTCGAGCCATCTTTTTGACTGCAGCTCCTGCCATCCGTGCCCCAACAATGAACCCAACCTATCCAACCAATCTACTGGGCCTGCTCAGCATCTGTATACCTGCTACAGAGCATGATTGAATGTTAACTGCTTAATTGTACCATGCAGTGCACCTGTGTTGAAGCTTATGTTTCTTCACTCATTTATTCAGGTCTTTGCTATGATTTATCCGTCATGTCTCTTTTTCTGTCACACACACATAAATAAGTTTGTGTCCTATCCATCTCTGTGGCAGGCTCCATTGTCCATTAATGGGTGCTGCCTAGAACCCGCCCCCTGTCCTCCGCCCTCCATTTTCCCTCTTAACTCCACTCAATACCATTATGGGAGGGGGCGGTATGTTGGCCAAAGCAAAGGGCCCCGCATCTCTATAGGTGGGGATAAATCAGCCCTCATCTTGCCCTTAAATCACCATAGTTTAATGGACTTGGTCTGTGTTAGTATGTTTTGGACCACCAGGGCCAGTAGTAAGCCCCCCCAGGAAGAGAGAGAGGAATCTGGGCCAGCCCTCCAGGCCGGTTCCAAGTGACCAAATCCAGGCCTCCACAATAGAGAGCTCAGCCTCCAGGGCAGCCTCTCTGGAGAGCTGCTGAAGAGATGACTAATTATTACACACAGGGATCTACACATCGGGGTCCCTCTCATCTTCTGCCTCATGTCCTGATAATTCCTTTTCTGTTGCTGTGTGTGAGGGGAAAATGACAGAGGTTGCCGCAGAAGGAGGGCAGGGAGAGTGGAGAAGTGGGGAAAAAAAAGGCGAATGAAGAGAAGTAAGCAGAAGAATGAAAGTAGTCGTGGAAGTGCTGCGATAAGTGTGTGTATGAATGAATAAAATGACAAGATGAGTGAAAAGCAGAAAGAGATGGTCCAAACCCTGTTTGCTGGCAGGGCCACTTAGGGAGTGCTAGGGGCGAAGGCCCCCTATTCAGGACATGCCACCAAGTGGTCTGTTCCCACAGCTAAACACAGGCACAGCCAGGGGCACCACTGAGGCAGAAGAGAGGAGTCTTTTCTCTCCCTGAAAAGAAAATGTCCTCCAGAACAGGAGTACCTTCATTTCTTCTCTCATTACTCTCTGTTCATTTTTCTCTTACAAGCAATTGTCACCATGGCTGCTTGTCCAACACCTATGCAAAACAGTGTTTTCAAGAGACCATTCTTACAGACGTTTTCATCCTGTAAGGACATGGGAACTACTGTACACGGCTATTGCTACAACATCTGCTGTGGATGATGGACTTTTGAGACAGATTTCATAGAGAAAATATACACAGTGACACTACACCACATCAACATCACTTACACAAAACATGCAATTACACAATGGCAATAACAGTGCAACAGCTTGATCCATATCAGCATTAACTCAAACTAACTAAAATTAAGAATAACATGATATCTCTGTCATACAACATTAGACACAATGTGTGAGGACACACCAATATATCTGCTCACAGCTAATATTGGTTAATATATTGGATGATGCTAATAGTGTTTTTCTATTTATTGTAAAGAAATGTAGAAATGGGTCTTTTCCTGTTTGTCAGACCTACCAGACACAATCAAATATATATATATATATATATATATATAAAGGTCTAATCTAGCTTACCCTATGATTTCCTGTTTCTCACTAAAGAATATGCATAAACATATATAGTTGAGAATTTGTGCAGTAATCGAAGCAGTATACAATGTGATATTGTGAAAGAGAAACCAGGGATAGAGAAAGTTTGCCTAAGAAAAGGAATAAACAATGTAAGTAGGAGAGAGTGGGGAATATGAGGGAACATTCACAGTCTCGTGGAGTTTATGTTGTCATCAAATGTCCTGTCCGTCTGTCACAGTAGTGAGCTGGTATGGAGTGGAGTGGCAATTTCACAGAAATCATTTTTGAACTCCCTGGGGCCAAATATGTGTTCTCCAATTGTTACACACTGTTCAAAAACTCCCCGGGACACCTGAATGCTTTCTAAAAGCCCAATCTGGAAGCTCCCCAAGTTTTATAACTGTTGTCTGTGCAGATGTACAGTAGGTACTACATATCATACAGTGCAGCAGAATGCAAGCAGAGGACCACTGCTTCACTCAGACTCGGTACAACTTTTTTGGATTCAGTAAAATATTATAATAAACTCAGGTTCTGTCTAGTATATCCATGTCCTTGAGGGACTCTTATGTCAAAGATGAAAAAGCTACTTCTTGCCTCTGAGAGACTGACAGTAAGTTTCTGGTGTCAGCGTTCTGTAGAAAACCACACTGTCCATGAAGAGTTGAGGATTTTACAGTGTCTTATTTAAAGGTTTCACTTTCCATATTGTGGATGAAATCCATTTGAAATGGAAGTGAAAGAAGTGTCTGAGTGAATCTCAAATACAGATATGGAGGGAAATGTCAATATAAATGTTGACTTTTAAATAGGCTTAAGGCAGACGCACATTACGATTGGGGGGTCAGTTATAGTTTTGATCTGGGCATCACAACCGATGAGACCATGTTGGTCTGAGTCTGTTCCAGTCTGTGCCAGCTGGTGTTGGAGCTTAGGAAATAAAGTCATACTCTTCTCCCCTCAGCGAGCTAAACTCTCTTTCCAATAAAGATTGAGGACAGCGGATTGCCTTCGAAGTTTTTACTGACAGCAATATTGAAACTGAAAACAATATAAGACAATAAATTCAATGACAGTGATTACAAATAAGGATGGGCTGCTATAGCTGATTCGGTTATAGATCCAATTCCAAGTTGGTATGTTCATTGAGATCTGTGGCCTCATCAAACTTTACAATCATTATCTCTCTTGACAGTCTTTTGAACTTTGTCTGGCAATAAAGGCGTTTATATAGAGAAACAATCAGTGATATAAACAAACATATTTGCAGAATGATAAAATAAAGTGAGAGTCTTTCTCTTACCTCAACTGTTTTCTGCCTTCATACTGTTTGTTTTCCCATGAAGGCAGATGAACGGACAAACAAACAAACTGCTTTCCTCATTTCTGTGCCCTTTCTGTGCAAATTGCAAAATAGGTTAGCAAGGCAAACTGTTTGCGATTTTAAATTTCTGTTTTGGTGCAGCAGCTCACAAAACTTTGTGCTATAAAGATCTCTCAAATCAGTCTGCTTTCTGTCCAGTGCATTGTCGTCTGTTTGCTCAGTCGCTCCATATTTTCTCCTCTCTGACTTTGAAGACTAAAAAAAGTTGTCTGTGTTGGTAAAAATATTTATGTATGAGGTCTCTTGTTTTTGTAAGTTTCAGTGATCTTAATGTCTGTTATGCTGCTTTAGGCAAAATGAAGTGGATGTCAACTTGTGCTCTTTCTTACTTCAGCTTGTGAGCTTTGTAAGCTCAGACACATTTCTTGCTTCTTCTGTGTGTGTTTATAAATGTATGGGCAGTTATTTTTGCCAGCATGTTGCAATGTCCTACATTATGTGTGCCCCAAAGAATGTGCCTCACTTAAGTATGTCAGTGCTATGACACTACAGCATGTGTGGATGTTTTCCTTCGCTCTCTCTCTGAGATGTGACTTGTGAGAGAGAGAGAGTTGCCATCACCTACAAGGCCATAACATTTCTATTTACCAGAGATAGGAGGAGCTTGACCTTGGTATTATCTATCCTTGGGGGGTTTATGATTAGAAGCAGGCAATATTGTGACCCCCACACAGGTCAGCTGCTATGAGAGATTGGACTGGTGTTTTGATACCGACTGTCACTGTTTAAGATCTCATGCTGGGATTCATGTTTTCCAAAAGGACTCAGTGGAAGGGAAAGAAGTGATGGAAGCAGCAGGGAGAGATGAGACGTGGGGTACAGTGCTATAGTTGTTACTAAGCTATTGGACAGATAAATTTATGTTTTGTGTCTTCCATTGTGTGCCATGAAACATTTCTCACAGTCTTTTAAGTATATAAATATTAAACGTATGATATAGTTCCTCTGCAGCATCCATGCGGCGTTGTCCCTCATGCTGTGTCCAAGATCCTTATCTTATCTTGTGTGCAAGATAACCCCCAATAACTTTTGGGTCAGTGCTTGTTTTGTAGTCGTTCCGCCAAATGATTAACTGGGAGAAGCAGTCGATGCGCGAGTTGGGGTTTCAGATGTAATTTGGTGTTTTTGAGAAGTACTGTCCTCTGTGAAGTCGTTGCCATTTGTGTGTTGAGTGCTTGTGATTGACGTTAGCAAATATGACATACTACTTCTAACTTTTGAGACCATTTGGCACTCCATAAACATTCATCTAAACTAATGCATCTTTGCCTAGTCATGTATTTGGTATGGATGAAGTCAGTTATATGACCTAAAGCTGCATAGTCCTTACATTGGAAGTGTAATGGCTCAGCAGGGTTTCATCAGAACAGGAAACCAAAACCTAAAGGGTAAAGCAGGCAGGCAAAAAGTCTAAAAAGACAGGCTAAAGCTGGGTTCAAACAGAAATTCCTCTCGTGTTATTTGCACAAATCTGACATCTGGACTGTTTGTGCAATCTGTGTTTACTCTTAGACTGATTTAAAATCTCCAGTTTTCTACCATTTTTCTCCAAACTCTCCTTTTTCTCCTCATCTCTGTAAATTTATGAGGCAGATTCAGAAACCCTCAGGATAGGTGCATATTTTTCACATAAGCTGGAACAGTTTCAACTCGGACAAATTTGTGTCTGTTTGCTCCCACTTGCATCTGTCTATTTACTTAACAATCAGTTGTCCTAGAATACTGTGCTAAACTACAGTATACAACAAAACTGAATACAACCAGTAAATCCATTCACTATCACTAAAATGATAAGTAATTACAGATCTTACCCACTCAGTACAATTTTATTATATATATATTATATATATTTTTAGCCAAAGCCCAAGAAGAATGAAGCCAATTAATATGAAAACCAGAAATGTTTGACTAATTTAACAATAATGAAATGTCCATATTTAAGAAACAAACAGCAAAAAAATGAGTACACCCTTCATTAGTGAGAATCCATTCTTTTAATGTTGATGACAGGTGCAATGCTCCTGGGCAGGGGTGACACCAGTCTTGCACAAAATCTGTGGAGAGATATTCTGACATTCTTCAGATGATTTTTTTTCATTTTTTTCAGCTGCTCTTTGCTGGAGGGGGTTTGTTTTTCTACCTCCTGCTTTAAAATACTACCCAGGTCATAGCTTTCACCTTTCTCTTCTTTAAAAACTCTTGTTTTTAAAGAATTTTTGCAGTGTGCTCAGGATCATTGTCATATTGAAAATTCCACTCGAGACTGGAAGTAATCTAGTCATTCAGTATTTGGGTACACAAGTATGATTTCATAGTGGCATCTATAAATAATAATAATGCAACCACATATCAGCAAATTCCCATCCTTGGAAGTTGATTTTATGCAATGTCCTTTGCACAGTCTGATCAGTCACTGGAACACCAGTTTCCACAGATAATCCTTGTGCCAAGTCAGAAGCACTAACCTGTCTGGTTTTCAGAGCAAGGATGTGTTGTTGTTAATTAGAAATGTATTTGCTGTTGCTAATTACATATAAATGTCGTTGGTCTGTGAGGGTGACCCTGTGTTTTTGTTAACAGTTTAACTGGATTTAACCAAGTTTTCCCTATTTCATAGTGGCTGTTTCTGTCTGATGCGGGCAAGCTGCATGGTAGAGAAGCATTATATACTGTATGAGAAAATATCTTATGGTATTTTTCAAACTGTAAGAACCTTTGCTCTGCTTTGTGTTTTCTCTCTTCCTCTCTCCCTCTGCCTCTCTCACGCCATTTCTGTCTCTCCTCTTTTTCCTCATGTTCCAAGACAGTAATTAGTCCAGAATCACACTGGTGCCAGAACACAAAACCACAAAAACATGAAATCTGTGGCTTTGGGGGCAGCTGCCTCTTCAACAGCAAGCATATGGACACCTTTTTTGTGTGTGTGTGTAATTGGAGAATGGGAAGGTTTCAAGAGTTTCATTGATGTTTGATACAAGAGTGACGATATTTTAGAGAAAATGTTGAGACACATACACACACACACACACACACACACACACACACACACACACACACACACTTTGGTTTGTGCTTTCCCCTCGGCCCCAGTGACAGGGCAGTGTTGATGAGTGGAGCCAGCTTTCGAGCTAAGCTCTGTGCCATATGGACCTGCCATAGGAGTGGCACTAATCCTACTGACTAATTTATCTTAAAAACACGCATCCACTCACATTTAGTGACATACATCCCTACATTTTACAAATATGAAAGATTTTGTCAAAGTTTGTAACTTTGGTGTAGAATGTAGTTGTAAAGGTGCAATATGTAAATTCTCTTTGCCGTTGATTGTGTTTTTTGCTGGGAGTAGGGGGGTGGTGGTGATGGTCGCTTGCCAAGAGCTTGAGCCATCGTTGCGTTTACAAAACAAGAGGTTAGAATACGCACCTGGTATTATGTTTGCTGGTGGTAAAGAATATACACCGAACATTTAGCAAAACATCAGTTCAGCAAAAGTTTGCAACAATATTTTGTGGAAAGTAATTAAGTACATTTACTCAAGTACTGTACCAAAGTAGTTTTGTACCCTTTACTGCACTACATTTATTTGACAGCTTTACTAGTTACTTTTAAGATGATAATTTTACACAGTGGATAATATAGCAAGCTTTTAAACATACAACACATTGTTAAAGATTGAAGCAGTGGTTTCCAAACTTTTTGGCTTTGGATGTTTTGCAAAAAGCAGTGTATAGTCAGGGTCACATTTCAGATGTCTGAGTTGTTAACAGGTCCACCAAATAGTGATTGTTCCGTCTAAACTTCTCAGAAGGATTTATGTCAATAAATGTTATCTCACCAAAAATCAAAGATTAGGGAAAACTTCCAGAAACGGCAAACAGACTTGTGCATCAGAGTTTTGTTCATAACCTCCTCAGATTTATGCCTGTATGAAAACTGCGTAGAAAGGAGTTCAAACTAGCTCACCTCCAGCAGCTACAACAGTAACATGCTGCTTACACACTGATGCTTCAGGATTAACAATGTAATGACATCATAATAATATATCAGAGGGACCTAACCAGTACTTTTAGTTTCGTACATATACTACATTTTGCTGCTCATACTTATGTACTTTGGCTTAAGTAGTAATTGTCATGCATGACTTGTAATGGAGTATTTTTACATTGCTGTATTGGTACTTTGACTAAAGTAAAGGATCTGAATACTTCTTCCACAACTGCTAAACTTACATAAGTATATCATTTATGAATTGTATTTTGTGCCATAGATTTGATGCAATTTTTTTACACAGCCAACATCCTGGCTCAATAAAGGTTAGCATTCTTAATTTTAATGGTTTTGGTTTTGACAATATTAAATCAAAGCAAATGTTGCTTGTCCTTGGAAAGAAGAGACTATGTTCTGGATAAATAATAAAAGAGATTTTTGCAGAATATTTGTTTTTATGTCTGAAGTTGGGTTTCTAGTACATCCCCCCTCCTCTTCTTTCTTCTCCTTCCCAGTTTCTCTGTCAAAGACTTTAAGGCCTGGCAGGCGGCAGGTTTCCCCTGGAAGCCAAACTCACAAACTTGTTCACACTGAGTCTTTGTGTGACTTGCTCAGCATGATATCTACAGACCTTTATGTGTTGGTGTCATTATGATCTAACTCAATGTAAAGAGAGAGTATTTGGTAAAGCGGTGCTTGAGAATAGATCCCAAATTTAAAAGTGGGTGTTAGCAGAAGAAACATAATATAGTGTCTTAGCTAATGTCTTTTTTGTTTACTTTTTTAATTTATTTATTAATCAGCAACTATTACACTGAACAAACTCTAAAACCAAACGACAATGTCAAAATTAAAAATAAAAGGGGGACAGTACTCTCTCTTGGACCGGCTCCATGTGATCCTTTTTACAGGCAAGTATGAGGAATTTGAAGAGATAGATCTCCTTTTGAATTATGCTCCCAGGTATCAAAACCAGGAACACAATCCATGGCACCCCAGTAATCTTGTACCCTAAAATATGCTCAAGGATCTCACTAACCCAGTGGAAACCACTTCTGTCATGTCTGTCCGGGTCAAATTGATCTCTATAAGTGGATGATTGTTACAACCAATTTTTTTTTTCTTTTTTCTTTATTTCTGATGCAAAATAGCTTCTTACTGACATTTGTATTTTGTTGCATATAAAATAATGAAATGGACATTTACTGATTTTAAAGTTAAATGAAATAAACTGGCCCTCTCCTGCTCCAAGCCGCTATAGTCTGAATGGTCAGGGTGAAAGCATCACACTCCACTCAGGCACCATACCAGCTGCTGTTTGAGCAGAGAGGAGAATTATACACTGTAAAATTCCCAAAACATGAAGAGAGCAGGAATAACTCGCTGAGCTATGAGAGTAGACGAGGACAGTTGTTACTCACTCTGGCAAGAAGTTAGAAGTGAGCCCAAGCATATGACAGCTTGTAGCAGTAGACTCCTGCAGTTTTACATTTTTTTTTCTCCATAGGTTTTCATGTATGAAATGGCCCTAAATGAACATTGTAAGCTGACTACTTGATAACTGTGAACAATATATACAGTGAAATGACTGCTTGTCTCTAGGACGGCGGGGTCTCTGTTCCCCCAAGAACATGGTTAAAACATTGCTTGAGTATTGTTTTTTTTACCATTGCAATAGATAGCCGTTGGCTCCTGGCTATATATTTGCTTTCAGTCTTGATATAGCTTTGTTTATTTCTTCTTGTGTTATCTCCTGGGATGTTATTTTACTGTGCTCTGTTCCTACAGATGGTAAATCTAAAGATGTTAAAAATTTGATATAGCCGTTGACTCAGGGGTTGAGCATATAACTTTGTGTAGTGTCTTTCAAAGGAATTTTTTATGTTTGCCAATTTATGATGCATCTTCTTGGTCTGGGGGTCTTTTCAAATTATGTATAAATCTCTCAGTATGTTCGCTTATTCTCCACACAAGTCATTTTTTTAGATTTTGGGCCATTCTTGTAGAAACTTATTTTAATTAGTGTAGCTCTCTTCTCTCCTTGATTTTCATATACGGCTATTTAGAGTTAGTTTTGTGTGTAGGATCTGATTTAAGACATCAATGTCGTTCTACTCCATATGATTACTCTCCAAAGATTTTTTTTATATATTTCAGTCAAGTTCTTAATTTGTTTCTCTTTTTTCTTTTTTCTGCTGAGCTGACCACATAATGAGTTTACAGCTAACGACAGCTATTGCAGCATCCCATGTTTCTCTAAATTAAGCATAAAAAAGTAATTGATTCTTGTGTACACAGAACGAGGATAGGAAAAAAAAAAAGAAACACGCTTATCAAGTGGGTGTAATTCCCACCATATGTCTTTCATGCGTCTTTCTCTGAGCAGCTTTGTAACGTATAATCCTTCAGGTTTTATCTTTTTTGATTTATTTGAGTCCAAGGAGGGGAGGGGTGTAGATGAAACCTTCTTGATCAGGTGTTCACCATTTCCTGGTGATTAGACAATCAAAAGTTTAAAAGTTTAACTTTATGTTCCCCTTTCAAAAGAGGAGTAATATGAGTCTTTAAATTCCATGTTTGCATATATGCATAATGATTAAGGTACTTAAATTACTTTTTACTATTGTGTAGTTGACGACTGAATCTACAAACTCTTTTGGACCAAAGAGGAAAGAAATTTATTTATTTATTTTTTTTTATTTAACCATTGCCTCGGTCTCTTTCATCCTGACGACTGAAGGCAGCCCAGGCAATACATATGTCAGGCAGCCCACACCAGACACTTGACCTTTGTGTAGTGCATGTGCAAAAGCTAAGGGTGTTAGTCAGTGCTCCCACAGTGACAACATCATTGTGGATACACCTCCTGAATCTCAGCCTGAGGAAGAATCACCATGGCCATACTTAAACAGTTAGTGTTTACAAAACCAAAGCTGACATTCCAGCTGTTTCCCATCAATAGTTGGGTATTTTTATTTTTTATTATAATTTTGTATCACATGCACATTGTCAATTTGGTCTTGTTGCTTTTTTTTTTTCTTTTTACAGAGTAGTTTGAACCACTATTTCTTAGTAACTTAGATTTCTCACTTGGGTATCTTTGCTGTATAGTTGAACTTCTTCCAGTGTCAAGTAATTAGTAGCTTGCTAAGCTTTATGCTTTCAAAGTAACTTCCCCAACACTGCTCATTTGATGGTGACAAATATAAACCTTAGTTAGTATTTTAAATATTCCTTAGTCATGTAGATCATAACTGTTTTCTAGTGTTCATGGATCACACAATGGCAAACTGAGAAATCCACAATTTAGTCAAATGAAAACAGTGAAATACAGTTTGTACTAATGCTAATACAATCAGCCTAAGTAAAGTTTAAAGCTGATCATTAGGGACTACTGCTGCTGCTGCTGCTGCTAGTTGAAAAAACTGCTGAGCTCTAATCATGCATTCATCCTGATGTAACAGGTTACACAGAGCTGGGGAAAACACTGCAACATTTCTGCAAGTCAAATTTATGAAAACTGCAAAAATATGCAAAACTGCAGAAGAGGATTTGGCCCTTTGAGGCTCCATAATTAATTCCAATTTTCTCATTTCTGTTTCACATTGTCGAGATATTTTGTTACTTAATACACAGCAAGATTGCATTTATCCTCTTCTCGAAATTTAAAATATAAAGGGTCACTTGATGCTGCACAGAATTCTACAGAATTCTGGTGACTTGATTTGGCTTTCATAGTGGCTATCATGTTTTATTTAAATTTGATTTGTCAAGAATATACTCTCCACACCAGTAATACCACTACCCCCAGCAGTCTTAACTGTTGACACAAGGCAGGATGGATCCATGGATTCATGTTGTATACACTATCAACAGAAATCAGTATTCATCAGATCAGGAAATCTTTTTCCCATCTTCTTCTACTGTCTGGTTTTGGTTAGCCTGCTCCCACTGTATCGCAGTCACTTCAAGGTTCGATGTGTTGTAGTCTGCCGACGACAATCATTCCACAATCAAAGTCACGTTGATCACATTTCTTCTCTGTTCTGACGTTTGGTCTGGACAACAACAGAACCTCTTGGCCATGTCTGCATGCTTTTAGGCATTGACTTACGGCCACATGATTGGCTGATTAGATATTTACATTAATGAGCAGGTGTAACTATACCAAGTAGTGGGTCTCAGTTATTTTGTAAAAGCAGAAAAAAAGCCGAGTACTTTTTTCAGTTACTTTGTGTTCTGATCATGTGGTGCCTCAGAAATATAGTGATTTGAATACTTTATATTAACTCCATTCATTTATTCCTTGTTGCCCCAACCTTCACCTGAACATGGTGATAGTGCACATAATAGATCAATATTCTGACCCTGACTGAAGGCGTAAAAACCCGCCTTAAATGATTTACTGACATTATTCAAACACCTTCCTCCTCACACTAACTCTAAACCGTGACACATTCCATGCTTTTCTTTCTCTTGCTGCTACTGACGAGAGCCTCTTTCACCGCAGCGTCTACCTGTTTTGATTTTCCTGTGTGTACGCATCCCGGAGGGTCTTTATTCTCAGCTCATTCCCTCTGGTAGATTGTTGGCAATCCTCACTGCATGTTGGCTATTGTGTGCTGTGTGTGTTCTGAGTTGTTATGCAGCACTACCGCCGCAGGGAGCGTCCCCAAGAGTACAACCATACTGCCAAGTCGGCATGTTTTGCCGTCTATCTTTGCTATATACTGCGTGTTTCTGGCGTGACCCCCTATAGGTGACTCTCAAAAATCCTGTGTGTACAATATTAATATTGCATGTCACAGAGATGAGACACAGTCTAAATGTTTATAAAATTTGTATCTGATACATTGAAATAACAACTGTTGCATACCTAATCTGATGCACTTTATTTTTCATGTGCTATTTGATCCAGACACTGAAGGTCCTGGTTTAGAAATTATACATAAGCTTACGTGACTGAAATGATATGAATTAAAGTTTAATTGGGAGAATGAAACTCCTGATATTTATGTGACGCAATCAGCTAGAGAGAAGACTCGTCACTCTGTTGATGTTGATGGAACTAGCCTATAGTGACGCTCTGTTGTACTATGGTGTTATAGAGTGGAGGATCTTCGCTCCTTTGTCTGAGCACAGAGTACAGAGAACACTTTGAAGCTATCTCACCGTCTGAACTACTTATCGGATGGTCAGACAGACAGGAAACTCCCCCTCCCACACTGTCCAGACTTTGGATGGGGGGGGGGTCTATGCCCAACAATTTCTGTGACTCAATCCTACGTTTACACCCCTTCGCGCACTTCTCTCTCTAGCTCTATCTTTTGTTGTTTTTGTTGCACAATGTGAAATGAGTATGTGCGCTGTTACACTCGCTTTTGAATGATATCATGCCCACCCCTTGAAGAGAATAAACCGGCTTCCATACTGTGGCTGTGGCTCAGGAGGTAGAGCAGCTTGATCATTAAACACAGGGTTGGCAGTTCGAGCCTTCTCTTATGCACATGTCAAAGTGTTCCTGACCAAGGGAGTGAACCCCAAATTGCTCCAGATGGGCAGGCCAGCGTCTTCTATGCCAGCTCTGTGTGTGTGTGTGTGTGTGTGTGTGTGTGTGTGTGTGTGTGTGGAAAAACAAAATTGTAAACAGCTTTGTCTGTTAAGGTTGAAAAGTGCTACATAAGTATAGTCCATTTTAACCAAACACCAGGCAAGTTTAAGATTGGCCTGCTATCAAGTTACTGAGAGAATTAACATTAATTAGTGCCCTCTGATAAAATGTTTGTCATTTTAACAGGAGAAAAAAGTACCGGTGAGCGCTGGCTGAAAATGAGACGCTGTTAGCCTACATGAGTGTTTTGTGCCCTGCTCTTTGCAAAGGATAATTAGCTTTGGAGTTTAACAAATCCTTGCATGCTGCCAACCACAGTGTCTGGACTTTCACTGTTGCGCCCAAATAATTTTTCACAGTCACGCACTTTGCAGCATTCTGTATGTGAAAATTAAAGTACAGCTGTACTAAGGGAGAGCAGTGGTGCAACACTAGTAAATGGATGTGGACAAAACACAGAGTACAGTAAAGGAAGGATTCTGTCCATCAGCTAACGGATTAACTGACCTATCATTTCAGCTGTCCACTCAGTAAGCTAGGAAGTCTCACACTGTGTATGAAAGCTGCTGTTAATGAAGACAACACCATATATAGTGAGGTCCAAAAGACTGACACCCCTTTCCTCTTGGTCTCAGACTTTTGGATCCCACTGTATTTCAGAACAGACAGTTTAGTTATTTAAAAAAAAAAAAGTTTGTTTATGTCAGTGAGCAAAACGGTATTAATTGTCTTAGTGAAAGAGCGGAGAACAGATGGTCCATGGATGCAGTAAATTCAGTTAAAATTAAATAAGGAAAAATGAGAGTTACAGAAGTAGAAAATTGAAATCGGAGATAAAAAGAATCAATGGAGAGAGCCGATTTGAAGTGAAGTTAGATTGAGTGGCAGAGATGCGCGGGCAGACAACGTATGAAACAAAGAGGATGAAAGAGAGATGGACAGAGAGAGAGAGAGATAGAGGAGATGGAAGGAGTAAGATGATGTTCTCTCTGGCTGTCACACAGCCTGGCAGTGTTGCTCTGTCACAGGCAGAGGCTGTGCACCCATAATTCAGTCTGATTTAGGGCTGCGATAGAGCGCTCAGGGATAATAAGCAGTATAATTTGCAGGAAGGTGTGACCAGACTGGATAAGTAGGATACTAGTGTTTGCAGCATGTCTTGGCCTCTCCTTCTCATTCTCTTTTTCAATTCAAAGTCAATTCAGTTCAGTTGCATTCATCTCTGTCCAGTTCATTTCACTTTTTAATGAACATTTACCATCAGTTCAGTTCAGTTCAAACCACTTAATTTTAGCTGAGTTTATTTCAGCTCAGTTAAGCCTGGCTCAGTTCACTTCAGTTCAGTTCAGTTCAACTCACAGCGGCTCAGGATTCTGGATACACAATACACAGCCACCTATAATTTAAAGACATTAAAACAAAATACATTTTAAGTATCCCTACCATGCCTTGAAGTGGCAATGTCAAAGTCTTTCATTAAGGACACCAAAAAAACTTGTCTTACTTGCACTGACTTGATTAATACGTACACACTGTACATAAATCTGTGTGTATGGAGGATGGGCGAAACATTAGGAGGAGGGTGATAATGATGGGTCAAGTCTTCTGCATTGGTTATAATTGACCATTGCCCCAAAAAGTGATTGCCCAATCATAGGTGAGCAATTGTAATGAGACACAGCAGGTTTGCCAATCTTTTAACACTGATGAAGTGATTTCTGTGGAGTTGCTTTGGAGAGCAATACTGACATTTAAATCATGAAACTACAAAAAACACAAGCATGTAAGAAATAGATTAGGCTGTGTTGATCTGCTTTAACATAAGGACGCCTGACAAGCTAATCTTTAGTTGTAATCAAGCGTGCAATCAATTCATGGGGTTACAGGTTACGTTAAAATTACCTTTTCACCACTATTACATTTACATTATTCCTCCACTGTATGGAAGTTTGTTCTGAATGTTTATATCAAAGTTTAAATATAAACTCAGTGGCATTGCCCTGCTCTTTATTGGATTTGAGGAAGTTTACACTCCAGCAACCCTAGCCAAACTTGAGATATAGTAGCAATCTAAAAGCTGTCTCTCCTGTTACATTGAAAGTGATACTGTTTGAAAATGGAAAAAAAAAAACAATTATGTAACCTTAGCTGTCAAACATTATATGATTATAATACTAGGACTATCTGGTTCTACACTGCAGCATAATAACAGTGTTATGGACCATCAGTAGGTGAGGGTCAAATTCATATTTTAGACACTTTTACAGGGTTCTTGTTTTAAGAGGAATCAGCTGGGAACATTAGTTTGCCAGACACGGTGTTATCACAAGGCACTTAGAGGTCTTGAAATATCTTAAAAGCATTCCTGGAAAAGGCCATAGACGGTATTAAAAATTCTTGAATGTTTTCTCTTTCCTGCCGTAGGCAGTAGTGTTAGTAATAAAATGTTTTTGTATGACATTGCAGGTTATCGGGAGACGTTAGACACCTTTTTAAAACTCAAGTGAGTCCAGTGTGACAGTTGATTACTCATACAGGAGGTTGTTCAAACTTTTCAGTCAGCAAACACTGTCACTGTTACTCGCTACAGTAATTAGGTAGTTTGTCGTCTCACAACAGACAGATTATGTGCATAACAACTTAAGGGGAGACGTTAATTACAAAAACCAGAGAGCATCATATGAGAAATATCCAATCAGAGATTTTATCAAAACTTTAGATGAACTATTCATGTTTCATTGGTTAATCAATCCATCCATTCTCTGTTGCTCATCCTAGTCCAGGCCAAATACATTTAACTGATCATTAGAAATCAATGCTGTATCCTACTGGGAACTCAGGGCACCTCAGCAGGTTTTTAACTATTTCTTTCTATATTTATTTAATAATTGTGTAATTCATTAAATAATTGTATATATTAACAGTCATCATGGTGTTGATACTGAACAAATACTGAGGGTCATGGTTAAAAATATAGTCTATAAGCTTAAATTACAGTGAAGAAGAGGTCTCACTCTGCTTGTATGAACACTCATACAAACAGAGTTTCATTTGTGGTTGTACAGCGTGAGGTAAGAAGCTCCACTCTGTAACCACCAAACTATCTTTGACAAGTGCTAACGGTGTGTAAAAAGCACACAAACTGACAACAGCCAACTTTAATTTAGGTCTGACATCAAGTCACTGACGGAATTAACATTAGTGACGGCTGATGAGACATACTACCAGCGACGTTTGACTTTTTAACCACAGAAAGCGACGCTCAGAACCAGCGAAGATGAGAAGCTGCAGCTGAATGTTTTCTCCACTGTTTTGCTAACGATTATTAGCGTCGGCGCTCAGTGAACCCCGTGTATCTTTCCAATCTCAGCGGTTGAACAGCGCGTGTCGCTGCACTTTATTGTTTTAGAATCTTATGAAATGTCATAAAGAAAATTATAAAACAGAACCACTGCAGAGAGTGCAGACCTCTGCAGAGACCTGTATCAAACAACATACACCAGACTTCAGAGTAAAAAACTCTAAATTCAGAGTAAATGATCGTGCTCTGCCCCAAAATTTAATTGGTTCGTTCCTGGTTCATATACTCATTGAAAATTTTGTGCAGTAAATCTGTCCTTATTATTGTTGTAAAGTGCATGTGTCATGTACGAATGGAAAGCTTGAGAGTAAACAGCCAAGGTGATGGGGTGTAGCAAACAGTTATTTGCTCTAATAGGTGACTCAGACAATTTCACATCCTGCTCGGTAAAGTATCAGTTTACAGTGGATGGAAACTGCATGATTTATTTATGAAAATTGTTTCATAATTTCCATTCCAGCCATAACCAAGTCTAAATCCAATGATTAACATTCGATTTTCTCCACAGTCCTCAGGGTTTATGTGGGCAGCCGTATTTTCAGTGCAAACCTTCAAAAAAAAATCCTGAGCGTACAGTTGACAGTTACATGACACCTTCTGATACGAGCCCGGTGAATTCTCACTATATGCAGTTATTTGATTATTTTGGTCTTGAACAAAATGAAGAATCTCAAATAGCGCTGTGCTCCCTGAGACACATTTTTGAGTGGCTTCCTCCACATTTTGTACCTCCATTGAAAACTTTCTACCCTCTGAAGCATTCACACATCATAATTTGTTGACTCATTCTTAAAATCTCCCCCATCCATGTGATAAACTTCCTTCGTCCTGGCCCGACTGACTATCAGCACTTGCCACAGTAATTGCCGCTCGTTCAAGGATGGGACACAGCAATAAACTTGTCAGCACATATTAAAATGTCGGACAGATGAACAGGAAGGAGCATTCTGCCTTGCTGCCCTCTCATCTTAATGACAGCCATCTCCTGCGATGGCATGTCCCCAGACAGACAACTCATTTCATCTTACCATTAATTCTGAGCAGCAAGGGTGACATTGTGTCCATCATGGCAGCTTTATGTAAAACAGAATCCTTTGTGTCGTGCCTCATAATACAGGCGTCTATCCAGCTCGCCTCTTATAATGTCAGCTGGTGATGATAATTTGCTATGCTACAATCTTGTTAAAGGTGAAGCTAAGGTATGTAATATCTGCTGTGTAATTTCCATAAAATGATGAATGATAAACACCAGTGAGAATGTCGTTAGAAAGCGAGACTGTGTGACGAAACAGCTGGTGGATGTTATATTTACCTCTGTATTTCATCCAGCCATGTCCCCTCAGGAGCACTGCTTGACTGTCCATTGAGGCTCAGGCCCTCCTGTTTTATAGATGGCTCCCTCTGCTTTCACTTAACACAATATCAGCTCCTGGCCTCTGAGAATTCATTAGGGAGCACCTCAATCATACAGCCGAGCTGTACCAAAGGGACAGGCAGAGAGGGAAGAATCAATTTGGAGGCATGCAGGTGCAGGGGGAATTATCAGCCTGTGTGTGAACGAAAGGCTAGCTGGCTATCAGTATATTCTGTCATGGGCTGAACAAGGTGGTGGGAGGTGACTGAGCATTTTGGGGGTCAGCAGATTGGAAGGCAAGTAGACAATGTCTATTGTAGAGGTGGGGAACAACTGCACATCAACATGGGGTGATGCAGTCACCTATCTCTGTCCTACAATAAAAAGCTGAAATTGAGCTCATGGTGGAGGTGATGTAGGGTGATGGTGCAGCACACACGCACAACATCATAGCTGCTTGACGGAGGTCTATCTCTAATTTCAGTTTTATTGCAAGATAAACATAGACGTATCTCTAAAGATGGATTCAAAGAAAGTTTAAGAAAAATGAATAAACTCCAAATATTTTACACCATATTGAGAGAATTATTGATTAAATTAGTTTAGTGTAATTGACTTCTCTATCAGCCCTCGCTGAGTAATGAATCCTCCCCAGAGAAATTTTTTTTCTCAGTTTCCTTTCTCTTCCTTTCTTACAGAAAAAGGTTGAAAATGTATCTGTTTTCTAACCCAGAATGCATTACATCAATCTTTAGTCCAGAGTGAGGTTAAAGTTTTCATTTACTGTCCCATCACCTCCATTGAACATGGCATTGTCCTGTATTGGCTGCTGGTCAGAATTAGGTTTTTTTCAGAATTTTTTTTTTTTACAGCCATGCAGCAGACTGAAATATCATATCTACTGGATGGAATTTTGTGCGCACAGTTATGGTCCCCAGAGGAGGGATCCCATCGACTTTGGTGATCCTCTGACTTGTCATCTATTGCCACCGTGACGTTCACATTTATGTATTCAAGTGAAATGTCTCAACTATTGAATGGATTGCCATGAAGTTTGATACATATGGCAGTGCCATGATAGCTTAGGGGCTATTTGTAAGTTTTCTCTGCCACTGAATGGGGTTTCTTGCTGGGAGCAGGTGGTGGCGATTGTTGCTTGACAAGGGCTTTGGCCATCGTTGTTTACGAGACGAGGTTATAATATGCCTTATGAACAGCATTACATCTTGAGGGCAGATTGCAGGCTAGCTGGTTAGCATAATAACTTCAGTAGAGGAAAAGACGTTATAGAGACGAGGGTTAACCTTGGCATTGCCATCAATCAGTCAAATGTGCGATTTGTACAAAACTCTGGTTTATGACCAAAAATCTGCAAAGACTTGCAAAACTAATGACAAAACAAATTCAGCCTCAGCCGGACTTTGTGTTTAATTCCATCTTATTAGCAAAGTAAGATGGTGAACATGGTCAACATTATACGTGCTAAAGATACATATATGCTATCATATATATATATATATATATATATATACATATATGATAGCATATATGTATATATATATGATAGCATATATGTTAGTATTTAGTACAGCCTCAGCATTGTTCCAGCCCACGTGTACCTTCAGTAACATTTTCACACTACCATATACCAAAGCAGGGCTTCATAGAAGTGTCCTCTGCTTGGCTTCAAGCTGCTTTGTACAGCCTGACATGAGATTGCCTCAAGCAAACTGTGGAACCCTGCAACATCACAGCCTACTCCATGTGTTAGCAAACATTTCACAACAGGTCAGACTGAGTTTTATTTTTTTTTTTTTTTGTGTAATAACTTTCTGGCTTTTCCCTCTTGCAGTCAATCAGCTCTGTCTGGAAGGTTATTTTATTTTATCATGCAGTTGTGCTGTAGATAAACTGCTGTGTTTAACTACAGTGTCTTGCGTGTTTTTGTAATTGTTTATCATATGAATAAGCCATTACATGGGATTCTGTCAGTATATACTGAGATGATACACCTGTGGTCACCAGCTGATCTGTTATTGGTTGTGATGCTAGCTGAGATTATATACATATGGCTGCATGGCAGCTGTTAGATTAATGTGGTGTGCTCAAAGGCATTTTTACCTCCTCCAGAGAGGTTGTGTTTTCATCCGTGATTGTTTCTCATCAGGATTACGCAAAAAGTGTAAAAACTGATTTACGCGAAACTTGGTGGAGGGATAGGCCATGGGCCAGGGAAAAGCCCATTCAATTTTGCCACAGATCTGGTTAATGGGCCAGATCCAAGAAATTTGAATCACTTTCCTTAACATTGTGAGATGGGTTTTTTTTGTAAATTTCTCAGGTAATAATGTATAGGTCTTAATCCAAGATCCAAATAATAATCAGGACATCCAGATCTGCCAGAGCCACAATGTTTTGCCTTTGCAGAAGTATACACAAGTTTTTCTCTCTGAAATGAAGTGGAGTTGACGTCTAAAGAAGCAAAAAAAGGAAATATTCAAAGCACACATGCTTCAAAACTGTACTTAAAGTACAGTATTTGAATAAATTTACTCAGTTACTTTCCATCACTGTTTGTATGTATGTATATATATATATATATATAGTTTTTATAAGGAGAATTATGGCGTTCATTGCATTAAGTAACACCAAAGATTTATTTAACATCCAGCTGTGACATTGCTCTTTTTAAGATCCAGCCTGAAATCTCTGACGATCAATATCCACTGAAATTTATTCATAAATAATGCAGTACCTATTACTGTCCACTGATATAAAAGCCTTTGTATGCATCTGCCCATGCATGCCTGATATGAATGTTAACAGATGCACACAAAGGGAGACATTGTGAATCCAAAACCATGGTCCTAATCTGGTGGCTGAAATTGGAAATACACAACCCCGCATATTTTGTATATGCACTGATTCATATGTTATGGCTGCATCAAGACCTTTATCCCCTCAGTGTCTTCTCTCATTACTCTGAGCCTCCTCAGCAAGGGGGGGAGACGGTGTTGACTTCCCCATCCTGCCAGCCCATAGAGGCAGAGAGCGTGCATGGAAATGTCACTCCCAATGAGATCTTAATGAACACACTCAGTCATAATGAGATTATGGCAGCCAACACATAGATCCACAAAGAACCATTTTAATATTTGAATGAAGCACACACTAAGGCATTTAAAAAGTACCTTGTCATTCAAATGATGTCAGGTCTTTCTTTAAAAATTTGTACAGAGAAATCGCAGGGCAGTTTAAAAATGCTTGTGAGGTTGACGGCAGGAAAGATGCATCATTTCAAGGCCAATGGGTCTCATTCACTCCCCTGTTGCGAAGCAGAAGTCAGGGTCTGGGCTGGTTAGAGATTGGGGTATAGATGTTTTCTATACCTGTATTATAAAAAATGTTCTCCCACTCAACCATCCCTGCTGCCTTTTTTTTTTTTTTCCCTCTTAGGAATTCAACAAGGCAGGAAAGATTGATGTTGAGGATGGCTGCAGGAATGATTCGTATCCCTTTTTACAGAGCAAATGGATGGAAGCAGTATCGCCCATAGTCATTTAGCATCAGGCAGCCTATTGTGCTGTTTACTGCGTGTAATCAATCACACATACTGTACAGTATGGATTCTGAATTATAAAACGAAACACTTCTCGTTAAGCATTGATGATTAGTTGTAGAAACAAACCCACAAAATATATTTCTTTTGCTAGTAATCACACTTTAGTGACTGTGTGAGACAGAGACACCTAAACCTCTCAGTGCTTAAAGCAAGCAGGATCACTGACAGCCTATAAATATATTATTTGTCACTTCTGTTCTGCAGGGCACTCATTAAATGTTTTATTCAGCCACGCCAATTACAGCAGACAACCCAGTTAAGGGACCTACTGCTAATGAAGCTGAGTCTTAATCTACACTCCCTGCATCACATATCAAAAAAGTTTTCATTTCCCCCTCTCTGCTTGTTTCTTTCAAACTTCTTGGGTCAGTTTAATGATATGTAGAGAGGATAAAAAATATCTTTGTTTTCAATTTGTGAGAACAAGAAAATGAAATTGCTGTTCTGGTGTTTAGAGATGTATAAAGACATAGACCAAATGACAAAACGGGTCTTGGAGTGTAATTTATACAGGGAGTGAGGAAGGTAACAGTTATTGTTTATGATTTGATTTTCAGTAATTCCAAGGTACTGCATATTCCATGGCCTATGGCTTTAGATCACGCTTCCCATTCTGAGAGAAAAACTAATAAAGGCTAGCTTTATGTCCTGTGAAATTAAATTCAACTTATTGCCAAATATATTTTTTTGTTCATTTGTTTCGCCACCTTCCTCAGCATACTGCCTTCAGAACTACACATATATCAAAATGCACCTTTTGGATTTCTTTATTTGCTGTGCATATTTTGTTTTTCATGATATATTCAGTGACCTGAGAAAAGGAGAAACAGGGAGCAGTTAATGTTATGGTCTGGTAGTAGTTTGTTGATTTATGGGTGCACAATAGGCTCTTGTAGGAATACCAGGCCTGTTTGATATTTGTTGTACCTCTGCTGTTGTGAGAGTCGTTGTTAGCTTAACTAGAGAGTAATCAGATGGTTGTCTCTGGGGTCTAATAAACTGCCCCCAGCAGTTCTCTCTAACCCTTTCTCTCTCTGCCTCCCAACTAGTTTTTGGCCTGTGGCTACAGGATGAGCGGCTGCGAGTCCGGCCCTCATCCGTAGCCAGGACAGAGAAAACTCTGTTCGTATATTAATAGTCATCAGTAACAACCTGACAAGAAGCCACATCCTCCTTGTCTTTGCTACATTAAGTATTCACTAATCACATCTTCATTACAGAGGTCTTTAGGGGTCCACTTGGTCCAAACTGTGCGTAGTAACTAAAACCTGACCCAGGACTTGACTCGAGAGATGTCTAAATTGTATTCAGTCTAGTCAGAATAAGACTCAGATCAGCTCTGATCACATGGTGTGTTATAACCACGGCAAGAGGAAAAGCATGTTTTTGGGAGGCTGTAGTCGCGGAGTGTGAACTGTGAAGAATTGCATGTAATGCGACTGAGCTCTTTAACTGTTGGAGTATCATGCTGCTGCCAGAGTAGGTGTTCTCTGTCTGTTTGGGTCGACCACATCTTGGATCAGGTCAAATTATTTTCAGGTCTATTTTAGAGCAGTTCTGGATGCCCTATTTAGAAAATAAATGCATGCACATTGACATTTAACTAAGTTCTCCATAGACCCATTTCCCACTGGTTGGAAACTTTTGGACCCATTTTGGATCTCTTCATTTCACTGTAACCGATATTGTTCTTTTGAGTCCAGTTGTTGGGAGGAAAAAAAAAATCAGATAATGATATATTGAGCAGTATTTGTTTATTTTTGTTCAAATAAATGCAGAAAATCGTTATGCATATTCCCTAAATTTATTTTAGGAAGATAAGTACTGGGCAGGACATTTTATTGTGAAGTTGCAATAAATTTCTAAGTGTTGTTGAACACATTATGTAATATCACACTCATTATAAATTACCACGAACAAATCTTTGGCGTTAATGTGCTTTTATTTCTCGTTACTTATCAGCTGACATATGTGCCAATATGATATATCTTTGAGCTGAAAAAACAGGGTTCTAGCTAATTGAATGAAATCGGTAAAGAATTTATGATGAGTTCATACTTTATATGAACACATAACTTGATATTTAGTGGAAGACATTGGTGTTTTGTGTGTAGCAGAAACACAAATGTTTCAGCTTTCTTGCGTCCTTATTTGATGTGACTTGACAGCACAGGTGCCTTTTACCAGCAGGTGGTACAGTGCAACTAAACCCAACCTAGCACACTGCATGGCTTAGGTGCTATGATGAGTGCAAATTTTGCAATTTTGGCAGGAGTGATTATTTGCTGCCAAACATCAAAATGAAAAACACAAACGAGGAAAATCTTGGGAGAGCGTGCTCCCTCTTTCCTTCCCCTCTCTCTCAGCTCCGAGCTCTGAGCTCTGATCTGACGTGTAATTCCTAAGACAACATCTTGTTAAGCTGCTCCCGGAGAACAAAAACCTATGGAGTGTCTCTGTGGTGATAACACTCAAGCAGTGATACCTTTACTGTTTCTTACATCTAGCCTTTGAAGTTGACCAGATGTGATGAATAATGTATAATCTTCACTGCCTCTTCCAAAGACAATATTACCTTTGGCAAACTTCTGCCTCTGACTTCCTCCCAGAGGACAGGTGGGAGAAGTTTTACACTTGCTTTTGTAAGTAAAGCAGCACAAGGCAAACACAATTATTCTTGGAAACTCTTTTGTGTAACCCTCCTTACTGAGGATCAAAGTTTTTCTATTTTAATGTGAGCAGTTTTAACCCCCGCTCACTTCAGGCCTGAGCTAATCCTCAGATGCAACTCTTGAAACTTCTGATTACGCTGCTCGACAAAAACAATCTTGGGAGCAAAGGGAACATAGTGATCAAACACATTGTCATGCTTGCTGAACTGGGGTATATGAGTGCAGAGAGATGAGTACTTTATATTATGCCCTTTTGTAGTATTTTACCACAGAATTGAACTTTGTCGCGCAACTCTTTTCCTCCGAACTCAGAAATAAAACATGCATGAACATAGCTCTGGCAAAAAAAAAAAAAAAGCGTGATTCATCCTATCTCTGTAGCACAACTTATAACAGTTTTGCTTGACAAAGTGATGTGGAAATGTCACACCGTCAATCAGTTTTAAAGACACAGACATGATTGAAAATCTGTTTATTTCCTAGCCTGTTCCTGTTGTTTCGCATGAAACTTGGACAGCTACTCTACATCATTCCGTTGCATCATTACTACAATTCCCTTTATGAGTCTTTGACATTATTAATAGCTTTGAGTTTGTTTACTTAGCTCATCTAAACATCCCAGTTAACAAGCTTGTGTCTGTGATGTTGAAATTTGTTGTCCTTCATGGCTAATTCTCTTGCCTTTGATAGCTGATACCATTAGCACTGTCATTATGGCTCCTCTCAGTGTGAAGTGGGCAAGAATGTGTATGCCCATTGAGGTGTGTGTGTGTGTGTGTGTGTGTGTGTGCGCGCATACTGCCAGTCTGGCCATGCCTGTCTGCAATTACTCCCCTCAGTGGAAACATTAAAATCTACTGCCATGGAAAAATGCCATGGCTGAGACATTCATGCCCATATCCACGTACTACAAAGACCCTGGAGTGGGCTGGATTTGCCACATATGCATGTTCCATCCATCGACTGAGAGGCAGAGCAGATGCCAAGATGGGAATTACTACTCCAGTCTGAACAAGTGGTGCAAGAATTCTGGGTGCAGTAATGCCATGACTGCAGCACTAGCTTATTGCAGCCTTGTGGGTTTTTGTATTCAGGGATGTGCCAGTTTAAAAGCCCTTCAGATAAGAAGCACATGGGAGGCACATTGAGATTAGCTGTGAGATGAATGGGCTGTAGATATTCAAATTTTGTTGTCTCTGAGCCACAGCGGGTCCATTTAAGAGGCCTGATCCTGCAGAGAGAAAAACAACTTTCTGTGTCAGTGAATGTGCTGACATCTTATCTGTTTGCGTTAGCATGCCTCAGATTTGATTTTCATCTGCACTGATTCATAAGATTTCATCAGGTTTTTTTTTTGTTCTGTTTCTGCATTCGCTTTAGAGAGTAAAGAGGCATTAATGATTACTCTATCATTTTCTATCCATTTGAAGCTGCCAATTTTCAGTTCCAAGTGTCTCTAAGTGTAGACACATATTGATTTTGAAATGTTATGTCTGTGTATCGCTTAAGGCTACAACTATAATGAAAGACATCTGAGCGATATTTACAAGTTTGCTGCAGGTCTATTGATGTAAAAATTGTCTAATGTTCAGTTTGGTGTGTGACAGATGCATAATGTAGCTCTGATGCAGTCTGGTGTAGAGCTGAAACAGTTAACCAACTCAATGATTGGCACAAAATTAAAGGTCCCCTGTGGGGTTTTCTTGTAAACAAAGTTTCTGTTTACATTCCATGTCTTTCACCTACACACTGCTGCATGTCCTCCAGGCTAAACAAATATCTTGAATATATTTTCTTCGTTATAAATCACTTACAACAGCAATTTTTAATATTTTCTATTCTGCATTAGTTTTATACATGTGGGTGGCTGGCTTGCAGAGCAAAATGCTTCTTTGTGCTTTATGGACACCAGCTGTCAGTCAGGGGGAATAACCAGTGGCAGAAATGTGTATCACATCTCCAACATGCATGTATGACTTTTGGTTGTGTGCACAATACGGAAAGGAAAAGAAAAGAAAAATCAAGGGGCCCACAAACTAGTGCTACTACTAGTCAAAAACTCAACAGAATTACTTTGTTTGGCAATAATTTTGATAAACGGTTAATTGTTGAAGTTTGTTTTCATTAAAAAACATCTCTTTGAATCTCTAATTCCAGTTGGTCTTTTAGGGGCAGTGGAAGTTGTGAACTCGAATGACCTGTTGTTCTGCATGAATAAGTCATATCTGAAGTCATATGTATAAACAAACACAATGTGCTTAAGCTCATAACACAAACAATTATAATCTCTTGTGTCTTTATTGATCACACCCATTAAACTTTAACAGCGCTGCTGGAAAAAGTAAATGAACCTTTTGGATTTTTATAACCAGTCGAACCTCCTTTAGCAGCACTGACCTCAAACAAGAGCTTCCAGTGGCTGTGGATCAAGGAATGGATGGAGGCATTTTAGACCATCCCTCCCTGCAGAAGTCTAAAAGGCAGACTTTCTTTCTTTGAAGGCATTCTGCAGTTCATTTTTTTCCACCATACTCTACCTTTGGGATGATGTTTTCTTGTTGGTATGCAATGGCTTTTTTCACACCATACATCTAGCTGCATGTTCTTCCCAAAGAATTTAACCTTAGTTTCAGCAGTCCACAAAACATCTCCCCAGTAGCATTGTGTCAGGGTGAAAACTTCCAGCATGCAGTGACATTTTTTGGAGAGCAGTGGCTTCCTCCCTGCACCATGGTTTGCATATGTAGACTCATGAACAGAGATGTTAGCCAGCTCCAGTGATACCTTTAAACCTTCAGCTGTGACTCTGAGCTCCTCATTGTGCCTCTGGAGTCACCTTAGCTAGTAAGTTTGGACTGATGAATATCTAAAATCTTGAATATGAGGGTTAGGGTTACTCATGAAGAAAATAATGGGCAGATCAATTGGTAACAAAAATATTTTTTTTAGTCGCAGCCTTTCTTGTCACCTAAAGTTGTCATTGCATTGTCATGCTTTTTATTCTGCAGCCAATATTCTTTTGGAGTCTGTTAAGGGCTCTTTTCTGGCTCTCATATTTCCAGTGTTGTCTTCTTCAACATGTTTTGTAAATGTATTGACTTAACTGCAACGTATTGAAGTCAACATACCTTTTGCAGTTTCCTGGCAGTAGTATCTGCAGAACTGAGCATTGTCTTTTAGACCCATTAGAAAAAGATGTTGCCTAAAGACAAGGGGACAAATTTACTACCGTTTCAATGAACTGTTAGCTCTCCTCAAGATCTAAAAGCCAAAGTAAAGGATTCTTGCCATTTTGTTTATGGTTTGATAATATAACAAAGGCTCTTAAAAGCAGAGGGGAGCATTTAAAACGACAGTGATCGCCCGCATGCTCTTTTGTTTGCCTTTTGCTGTGGTCACGGTGGCTACCCGTGCTCTCAAACTGTGTCCTGAACAATTTGTTGTCTACCACATCAAAATTATAGAGTCTATCAGCGAAGTGCGGCTGCTGCGATGGTAATAGTCTCAGTTTCAATTTATGTTTTCTACAAACCTGCAATCGTCCCTCCCAGAGAAGGATGAGTCCTAGAGAGAAACGATTTATCCACCTAGAGGTGTAATTTCCGCTGAGTTGTGATGTGTCATGAGTCAGAACATCTTAATTACTCCTCTGTTACAGTAATGATGACAACGTGAGGCTGATATATTCAGACAATAGCGAGTTTTCACTTTACTCATCAGAATTAAGTGCATGTGTGGATGTGTTTTACTTTGATCTCCCTACACAGTTTATAAAAATACAACACACACACATACATATGGATACATGCAGCCATTCACTGATGCGCATAACAACATCTGTCTTCCACAATTGACTACTCTGTTCAAGATGTTCAGGTTGCAGATGTACTGTACAGTTAAGGGCATTGCTATAAATTATTTCCTGTTTGTGCTGCACACTGTGTGACAAATCAACTTTAAATGAGTAAATGAATGTGTAACTCCTACATTTCAAAGCCACTAATGCAGTCATATACAAATCCTGACACTCTGGCAACAAGCCAAGTCTGTCATATGTAAACACCTTTGTGCTGCTTCGACAAACACTAATAGTGTAAGTCAGGCTGATGTTTTGTAGTAGTTTGCTGATAGAAAATCATTTGTTTACTTCTCTTTTTAAAAACAAAGGCAGCAAACATTCAAGTTTTCCGACTTTGTATTGTAAAATGAATATCTGTGAGGCTGCTGGGTGAACTGCAGTTTGTAGATGTCATCTTGGGCATTTATTGACCTTTTTGACTATGAAGTCACAATACTGACACTTAGTGACAAATAATTACCATAGATATTATCATGCATGTAGAGGTTTGTGTCAGTGAGATTTAATTCTGAAATGATTAATCAATACATTGAATAGTCAAGTGTTAAACAATTTCTACAAATAACTCATTATTGCAAGCAGAAATCAAAAAAGTCAAACATTTGCTGATTGTAGTTTCTCAGCTGTGAAGATGACTTGCCTTTGTTCTGTTTTACATCACTGTCAATCCAATATATTTGGTTTTTGGACTCAAGACGAGATCAGACAAAAAAAAAGAAAAATTTGGGAACTTGTCATGTGCATTTTTTTCTGACTTCTAATAGACTAAACAATTAATAGATTTATCCAAACATAATTAGTAAAAAAATAAATTTAAAATTAAAAATGTCCTCTAATTAAGATAATTGTTAGTTGCAGCCCTGGAAAAGTTATTCATTCACATCTGAAAGTTATGGGAAGTCAACAGACAGAGGCAACAGAAACAAAAGGATTCCTCAGCTGGAGATAATGTAATTAGTGTATCAGCTCACTGATTCTTTCAGTAATGCAAAGAACAAATCAAATGTGTTGGGAATCCACAAGAATCACATGCCTCAAAGCCTTTTATTCACGGGAAGTGCACACCTGAACTAATATCATCTCATGTTTGACTGATATGAACATGTTTCTCAGAGATGATATTGTTCAGATTCATTAGCAGCTTTGCCCATGAAGCCAAACCCTCCATTTAACACCTCAAGCAATTGACATATATTCACAACATATCTAACCTGTCAACTCTCTGTCCTCATTTATGTATTTATACTGGCTGGATTCAAATATAAACAAGTATTATTAAAGAAAAATAATGGCAGTGGAGGTAGAGTGAAACTTCAAAGCTTCTGCTTTTCATTTCACCTGACACAAGTCACCCTGCACTGTTTAATATGTATTTTAAAAGATTTAGCACAGTGCTCACATTATTTTAATGAGGACTATATTTCTGGGTTAAAAGTAGTCGAGACAGCAAAAGCATCAGCATTACATGTAACTGTGGGCTGATTGGAAGGCTGTGATTGAAAATGGCCCTTTGCAGCAGAGACAGGGTGAAAATTGCAATCCCCATGTACACATCCTACACATCTGTATCAATCAAGGAGCACAGCTGCACTTGCCATTGAGATATTTGCAACCATTTTGCACAATTTCTACCATCCACCAAATATAATTTTCCTCATCTGATGTGTGCAGTGAGGGCAAGAAGTAAAGATGGCGATTTAGTGTGAGATATACATTTGGCTTTACAATTCAGTGGATTCACAATGAAATGCGTCTTTGCCCAGTTCTCTGTTGGTCCACAGCATAACGAATACTCCTTCTTTTTTTATTTGTTGTGATGGGCAGAGCTGAAGCCATTACACGGCACAGATTCCCTAATAAGTGCTCATCATGTCATTGTTTGCGTCAAGGAAAGGGCAGAGAAGTAAGAGGAGCTGCAGCTCCTGCAACCATGAGAGCCTGTGGTAAAAGTGAATTGTGTGATGATGGTTTCTGGAAATATATTGTACACATTAAGATGTCTAACTTTAGCAACATAGAGACAAAAATGTGCACTGCCAATATCGTTTGCTGTCCCCTTAGTGCTGTTATCCCTGTCAAGCTTTATGTTCTTGCATATTTGCTTCTACAAATTTTAAAATACATTTAGAAGCGATGGATCTTTGTTTTCAAACAGAAGTGGACAAAAGCAGGCTCCTCATTTCTAGCTTGTGATTGCCTTTATTTATTTTTTTATTTTTTTGCCAGAGACATCTGTCTCTGGCAGATTTGATCAGCTCTAGTTAGCTAAGTAAACTATCATAGGTTGTAGCTACTTGAAAATTCTCCCTCCAGCTGACTTTAAAAAAAGATAAAAAATCAGAATCCTATGTCTTACACATGTATCATGTACCATCACACAATATCATCAGGGAGGCATGTGATTATTCACAAATTCAGTCTGAGGCTTGACAATGACCTAGACCATACTGCATATATTGTGCTAAAAGACTGAGGCTAAAGCATGTCACAGGTCAGCATCCTCACCAGATGATGAGCCATGTGGATGAAATTAAAATATACTGTAATACAGTATATGTAATATATTACACTGTAGAGCTGGGAGACTGTATGATAAGGGAAAATGTAAGATCTGACTGTTATTTTGGTCTAACATAACACTGTTTTTCATTTTTCAACAGTATGTTTTCACTTTTAACATTACAGTGGAAAATGCTTTTACCTGATGAGTTTGGGAAATGTAACATTAGTTGGGTAGCATTGGCTGGCGCTGCTGGAGTGTAAACTTCAGTTGGTTGTGAATCATGCTTTTTTTTTTTCTTTTCTTTTTTTTTTGCCAAGCTATGATTGGACAGTCGCTATTCAGGAGAGGTGTTAAACCAATAGTCAATTCCTTGAGATGGATTATGTGACATAGACTGCTCCAGTGGCTCTTTGATTAAATCAAAATTAGGATTATACAGATCATTAACAATGTTGAACAAAGCAAGATAATAGGGAAACAATTAACTCAAAAGCCAAGCATCAAAGTGTGTGTTTGTGGGTACGTGTGTGTAGCATATGAGTATAGGGGGGTGGTGATGGATCCATAATCATCTTTGCTGCAGACAGGAAATGTTAATATTCAATGTTTTGATTCACTGTCTAAGGCCTGTAAAAATGAGTATGTAATACATTTGGCTTGGAAACGCCTTCTGCTCTGTCTCTCCACCATCCAGCAATGAACAGAAGATTAAATGATTCATCACAGCAGAGACAGCTTCCGGAGAATGAGATGAGATGAGAGTGGGAACGATGTCATTTTATATCTCCCAGAGAAATACACAAAGCGAAGATGAATTGTAGCTGCTGGAGGCCGACAGTACTGAACCTGGCAGCGCCCCACGGGTGTGTAAGTGCCACTATGTTTGTCCAGCACCTGTAATTAAAGAAGCAATACTCCCCTGATTTTGCCCTCTCCTCTCTGCTGCACAGAGCCTGAGCTCGGACAAACTGAAGGTCAGTGAGGCTCAGAGGGGAGACGATCTAGATCTTAAGCAGGTCGTTCAGTCCCATGAGTGCCGCCCCGTATCTCAGTGTGGGCTAACTGTACCCCAGCTCAGAATGGCACGCTGCTGTTTACAAGTCTAGAAGGGCCAAGTTTGTTTTTATTTCAGGTTTTGGGATCTTTTTAGCAATTGCACACTGAAGCAGTAAATCACACATGAAAGCTCCAGGCATCAACAACACATGAAAGTGATGTTCATTGCTTTTGTTTGTTCTTTATCCATTTGTGTCTAATGAAACAATATCACAAAATGAACTAGCCTCTCATAATGAATTGAGAGGGGGCTGCTCAGTGTTTTGTTTTTATTCTGTACTGTAGAAATGATAAATTTCACATGAATCAGACTTGATTGTGAAAGGTGCCCTCTGGTCTGTTCCATTCACTGAGGCATTCCTAAAATATTTAATTTCTGTGCATGCATGTGTTTGAGAGGATTGTGGTTAGCTGCATTTATAAAGCTAAAGCCATAATAATTACTTCGCTAATTTGCAGCATTTGTGCTAAACCGATAAGATGCCCTCTTTCATGGGATTCACAGGCTGCCATCAATAATGTGACTGCTTGGGGTAAAAGTGATTTAAAGCCCATTTCACACTTGGCTTAAAAAGAGAGTGATGGCTGGGCACTCTCAGATCCACACAGCTGTCATCATGACCATATCCTATCCACAAGCTCTGCATTTAATGCCAACAAACAAACTTGAAGATGGTGGAAATGTCTCTCTTAAAAGTTCTCTCTCAGGTTTTTGTGTGTGTGTGTGTGTGTGTGTGTGTGTGTGTGTGTGTGTGTGTGTGT